>NC_056727.1:955928911-956053911 GCF_019279795.1 Protopterus annectens
TTATTTCTTTATCCCTTAGTTTGGTCTATCCAAATTTCCCTATGTTATTTCTTTATTTAACTATGGAAGTAGGCTAATCCACATGGCCCTTTTTCAAACATTACATTAATCATAGGTCAGCAAATTACAAAATGCAATAAAGCACTAAGGGTGAATAAACAGAGGACAACTACAGAAATGTAGGTACATATAGTCAATACAGGAAAATTCTATGTCTGTACACCCTACATACCATAAATACCACCCTGCATCACACCTACTCAAATTCTTTGTTCAAGAATGCTGCACAAAGCCAAAATAATGGGGGGACAAGGGGTCAACATCAGGATAGATTTTAAATATTCTTATAAACTTAGAAAGTTGCTAGAATTGCAGGTTTTGCATTAACATGCAATTTCTGAAGAATATAAAGTCTGAAACTTGTGTCTAAGATTATTTAGCCCCTGAAGACCTCAGTTATTTGACAGAAAATCACATTTTTTTTAACTAGGAATAGATCAGAAATATGAGGCAAAAATCTAGACATTCTATGAAGTTTTGGACAATTGAGAGACATGCCCTACATCCCTCTTGAAAAAGGAGGCATTAAGCTTAATGGTTTTAACTTCATCAACTTGGCCAGTGGAAAAGAAATAAAAAAACACTGTGAAGCAACACCCTAAGACAGAATGCTGTACTACCACCGGCGCAAATTAATATAAAGTGAGAAGCACCGGTGCAAATTAATATAAAGTGAGAAGCTGTTGTTGATGAGTGACATAAGTCTGTGCAGAATGGGGGAAGGCAAGGCAAAATTGGGAATAGAATGTCATGAATTTAACCATTAAGACTCTTGAACAGATGCTAATACTGTTCTTTGGTACACATGGCAGCTAATCCTTCTAGCAACAACCTGCACAACACAATAGTGTCAAAATACACAGCTTATTTATATCTTGCAATATCTGCTAATTTTCTTCCATTGTATTCATTTTTATTTGTATTTAACGTAGAGGTATAGCTGACCTGATGGCCCATTTCTAGTTACAAGCTTATTTAACAATAAAAGTAGCTACATAAGTATGAGGTACACTGCAGAAAACAGTACAATATACGAGTGGCACACAATAACAGTGGAAAACATGGGGCTGAGTTCTGTAGTTAATAACAACAAATCTCCTCGAATCAAAGACATGGGGTGCACACTTGAACTTGGCTGCTGAAAATATGAAATTATCTTAATAGGTGCAACAATGAGTCATGAAGATGCTTGTTTAGATGACACTAAAGTCTGGGTGGAAACCTGATGTTTAGTGTTCAGGCCTCAGTTAAGAAGATCTAATTAACAGCTTGTGGTGACAACACTGAAGGGGACTGTCGTCTGATGATCAAAGGTGTCAGATGAAAATTTTATTTTAAGGAACAGTGGAGAACATCAATGATTGTGTATATCATGAAGAAGGAAGCAAATAATGACCTTAGTGTGACTGGTAAAACGTTTACCTTGGTGAATGAGATGCAGTGGTACCCAAAGTGGGATGAGTTATTCATAAGTCTAGACTATGTTTAGTAGTGTTTGGAGCCTGTAGCAGTTGATGGATGATCCTGTAGTCTTTAGTGAGAGGTGTTGCCGGATGTGCACATTTTGCACTGGTGATTCTTGCTTCAGCTATTAGTCAGTAGGAGATACTATGTTAACAGTATCTTTAGTCTTGTAGTTACTTAGTTGAGATGTGAGGATAAGTGAGTTGTGGCTTGAGATGGAAACCTAGATATTTAAGGTGCTGCACATAATGTAAGGTGCCCACTAATGGTGAGATAACAGACCAAGTTCTTGGAAGGCTTGTGATAGACGTAAACAGTAGCAAACTGCATGACTTTGTTTTTAACAGCATTTGGTGTTAATCCAAGCAAACTAAACCAAGAATGAATTGTCTTAAGGTTATTTTTTTTTAAATGTGGAGCTAATGTTGGGATGGAATGAATCTGAAGTTCAGATGACGATGTCATTAGTAGAGAATAATGATGCAGTGTTGGAGAGAGTGATCACAAAAGTGTTTAAGAAAATGGAAAACAAAAAGAGACCAAGGATGTAGCCTTGGTAACACCCAGAGTAATCTTCTAAGGAATGGCTACTAAGTTTCTTCCTTTAACTATAAAGGAGTGTTGAGATAATTGTGCATTCATCAAAACTGTTGGTGATGTCTGGCAATATGTGAATTCTTGTAGGAGAATGTGCTGCACTGAATGAAAGGCTTTAGTCAAGTTAATGAAGAATGTACTGATTAATTTTGCTTGATCCATGCTAACAATAGTGTTAGTGAGGCAGACTGCAGTGGTTATAGTATAGTGCCCTTTTGGGGCATTAAGAAGGTTAAAGGTGTTAAGATGATATAAGAGTTGGAAAAATACAGGTCTTTCTTACATTTCTGACAGTGGTAAAAGAAGTGACATGGGATGGTAAGGAGTAGGAGGTTCCCTTGTTTGGACAGGTGTGTTATTATTATTGAAAGCACAAACAGCCACTGAAGACGACCACTGGTAATGCGGAAAAAATACTGACTTTATTGAAGAAATGACTAAGCGCTTTCACCAGTCAATACTGGCTTCTTCAGAGTCATTTTACAATCACAATTAAAACACCTTTATAATAACTGCCCTATGTGAATAAGCTGACATCACACTATAACAACCAATGAACATCCCAATCCACTTTTTAAAAAATCCTAATGTTGAATTAAATACTTAGAATACATACACAACATACTAAATCTAGAAAATGATGATGTAAAAAATAAAAATAAAAATGAAAATGTTAGTATAAATATAAATATAAATACACATTTTTTTAAAAATTGCTAGTAATTTAAATCTGACTTGATTTAAATTTTAAGACAGGTTTCAGAGACACACAGTCATTGAGACCAGGGTATCTCAAAGCATTTAATCTAAGTTGCCATTCTGCTTCCAAAACAGCAACTCTATTAGCCACATCACCTCTCCCTAGTAAAGAAACACGGTCCACTACAAAGAACAAAAACTTATTAAAATTGGGGCATATGGTGGCATGCAAATAAAGTGCATTGTGTATGTCTTTTTTCCTGATAGATCTAACATGCTCTGATATTCTATCTCTTAATCTTCGAGTAGTCATGCCAACATAAAATGCTTCACATGACATACACGATGCTACATAAACTAAATTTTTACTATTACAGTTACAATGCCCAGGGCAAGCAATAGTGTATCTGTAATCAAAAACACAAAGATAAGAACCTTCCCCAATGAACCTACACTGTTTACAAGCCCCACATTTACTCATGCGTGATTTGTTATGAGGCTTAACTTCTTTTTCCAAAATACACTTTAAATTCTCACCCCCTACTATAAACAATCACAGGTTCAACACCTAAGGTTCCCTTAATTTCATCACTCAAAAAATACCTCCAAGTGTTTCTCAAACTGGCACACAATTCAGCAGCCCTGTTGTACTTTAAAGCAAAAAATGCTCCAGTTTTTTTATTATTATTATTATTGTTGCTGTTATTACTATTGTTGCCCCCCATGTTGGCCTGTTGAACTTTAATGTTCAGAATTGGCATGTAATCTGTTCTTCTTTTCCTAAGCACTTCTTTCTTGATTTTAAGTAAAAGCTTAAGAGGGTATCCTCGTTCCAAAAACATGCCTATTAACTTGAAAATCTCTTTCCTGAACATATCATCATTGCTGACTAACCTAGATGTTCCGACCATCTGCCCCTTCACTACACCCTTTCTCTGGTGAAAAGGATGGCAACTTCCAAAATGCAACAGGGAATTCGAATAACTCTCCTTTCTGTATATAGTACTTGAAAAGATAGTTAAATCCAAAAAGTTAATACCTTCTTTATTCCACTCATAAGTGAACTCAAAAAAGTTTGTGGTACCATTCAAGTAATCAACAAAATCTACCACAGTCTTTTCTTCACCCCTCCATAAAATCAAAAGGTCATCCAAAAACCTGTTGTATAATAAAATATTGCTGTTGAACCTGGAAGGGAAAACAAAAAGTCTTTCCCATGCCAACAAAACTAGGTTAGCAAAAACCGGGGCACATTTTGCCCCCATTGCCACCCCAGAAAGTTGCTGAAATACCTCACCTTCAAACAAAATAAAATAATTTTTTAAAACCACTTCCATAAGATCTTGAAGTAAATTAATTCGATCTTTGTTCACACTAGAACTAGCATGGAGACTATCATAAAACATTTCTAAACCTACTTGGTGTGGAATGACAGAAAATAAATTAACCACATCTATAGTTAGAAAGCCAAAACAGGAGTTGTCAATTGTAACTTCTCTAAGTCTCTCCAAACAATGCCAAGAATCTCTCAAAATTTGTTTTGCTTCACTAACAGCTGACTTAGATAACACATCTATAAACGCCGCAAGCGGTTCAGTCTTTGAACCCCTAGCCGCGACAATTGGTCTAAAAGGCAAACAATCAGTGCCTTTATGCACTTTGGGGATACCAAAAATGGTAGGCATTGCTGGAAATTTTACTGTAAGATAATTAAACTCTATCTCGTTTATAACTCCCTGGTACAATGCATCCAATAAAAACAAATCAATTTTGGCATAAGCCCTATTGACCTCATTTATGGATACCCTCCTATACGTTAACTCATCATTCAAAATTTCAGTCATCCTAGAAGTATAATCAATTTTGGTCATTAGTACCATACCTCCACCTTTATCAGGTTTCATACACCTATATTGGTTGGAGGCCCTAAAACTTCTTAAAATAAGTCTCTCATTAACTGAAAGATTATCCAATACCTGAATTTTTTGTGAACATATCCTTCTAAAATCACACTCAACCAATTTTTCTAGTAAGGTAACTTCAGCATTAGGGGGCGGTAGAAAAGTACTCTTTCTTTTCAAGTCTTGTGAAACTTCAGTATTCATCACCCCTTCAATTTGTTTGTTAGAAGAGAAAAAAAATCTGTAAATTTAACTGTCTCATGTAAAGTTTCAAGTTAATAAGCACCTGAGCTATATCCAACCTAAAATTGGGTACAAAATTAATACCCTTACTAAACAAATCAAAATGTGTGTCACAAATCTTGATATCAGTATAATTGTAAATGAAAAAACCTTGTTTTTTCAAAATCTCATGCCTCATTATAGAATGACTATAAACTGTATCAATGTCATCATGAATATACATATTCGATCCACCACTGTTTGTCGTTAAATCAAAAGAGAAAGTTTCACCACAAACTTCATGCCCCACTACATCCATTTCTTCATAAAAATGCATAACTGAAATCTCATTATTAACAGAAATAAACTCACTAGCAACATCAGAAAACATACTTCTGTCCACAAATTGATCATCTTCACCCACACAATTCAAATTGTTAAAACAAAAAACATTGCAAATATCATTACTAGTTAAGGACGTCCCCTTCGGTTCCCTCTCCCCCCCCCCCCCGATGAGGATACACAACCGGTGCATTCCTTCCCACTTGTCCCCTGTTCATAAGTCTCTCTGACCTCCGTGGTCCATTCTGCTGTACGAAAAAATCATCGTTGTTTTGCTCAACATAATCATCCATGAACACAGGATCATTAAGTCTTTTGCCCGAATCAGTTACTGTCAATTTGTATCCAGGTGGATATGCACAATTGTTCTTATAGTCAGTTGTATCTCTAAACAGTTTCTTTTGCTTAGTAATCTTGTTTTTATTAATAAACGCCTCAATATTTCTCAGCGTCTTGTCAAAATTAATTTGATACTCAAAAAACAAAAGGTCACTAGTAATGCTCTTGTTTAATTTACTAATGTCATCCTGCATTTGAGACAACTTCATGTCATTATTGCGAATGATAATATCTAACATATCCATACCTGCTCGATTGAACAAAGCTGTTAACTCACGAAAAGCTTCAGTACCAGTTTCTATACCCATAGGTAACTTCCAAATACGTAACCCTTTAGGCACTTGATTTAGTTCCTTAGATTTTTTTCAAAAATAAGTTATCGAGCTGAATTGCTTTAAACTTGATCCAGGAAGAAAGATCAAAGATCAAGCTTCACACGGGAGAAAAAGGAGAGAGTAGAGTGGTTTCGGCGGTTAGCCCCACTGACTCTCAGGTTGAACTTTTTACCATGCATTCTCCCATCACCATTGCTCCGGGTCAGGAAATGAATGCTTCCACTTCGTATAGTGGAGCTGTTTCGAAAAACACTACCTCTAATGTGGTACCTTCTGCTTCGGCTCCTGTAGCATTGCCTAAACCAGTTGCGATTGGACGACAGCATGATCTTTCTTCCTGGTTTCAAACGCCGTCTTTTGGAGACATAACAGCAGTAGTAGATGAGAAGTTCATCGAGTTTCCAACTTTGAGGGAACAAATATCTAAGTATGAAAAACTTTGTATCAAGTTTAAAGCAATTCAGGTCGATAACTTATTTTTGAAAAAATCTAAGGAACTAAATCAAGTGCCTAGTTTTTAGAGATTTGAGAATAAGATCATCTGAAACTCCTGCTGCATAACTGGGGAGTTTTCTTAGCTGGTTACTTACTTCTTCAATAGTTACTTTTTAGAAGAAGGTGAAGTGAAATCTTGTAAATTAAGGATTAAGATGAGGATCAGTATTAACTAGTAATGATCCAGAGAAGACAGCTATAATTCTGAACTGTTTAGTGAATGGTCTGGCTATATTGCAGGCATCTGATACTGTATAACCTTTATGCTGGATTTTATGTTGCAACATTTCATTGGGTTATTAAGCAACCTTGCCTGGCATGTTGTAAGATGGGTCGCTTTAATTATTTTTTTCTTTTTCTTTCCAAGCATTATAGAATTAATGTACCCATGTTGCATTTTTTATGACGAATGGATTTTTTTTCAATAACTTTTGTATGGCACACCTAGTAATAAGTGGAAGTTATTTACTTTCAGTAAGATGATTGCCTGATCATATCTGAATGGCCTGAAGATGAACATGCATTCAGGAGCTTTAATTAATATGGCGGAGAAGACAATTGCATTGTGGTCATTAAACAATGGAGGGAGTATTATTGGCCAGGTGACTCTGTGCAGCTTATTAGAAAAAAGACACTCTTCCTGTGGTCCAGTGGTGCAAGGTTTGATTCCCTCAGCCTCCACTGCCACTTAAGCAGACACCCTCCTGGGCTGAATCTGTAAAAAGTCTATGGAGATCACTGCTCTACACCGGAAAACAAATGCAAATAAAATAAATTAATAAAGGCTCCTAGTATTATAATATTGCTACCCTTCACTTGTTTGTTGATTGATTGTGTAATGTTTTGTAAAAGTGCAGTTTTAAGCTCTAGGTGACATCCAGTAACAGAATCACAGGTAATCCAGCTGAAAAATTAGCTGTGCAATTAGTAGAAAATGTGTGTTTCGGTATGGAGATTGTGGGATGTTGTTCCCATTGATAAAATAATGGTTATACTAGTCGTTGAGTGTGTTATTGTGTGTTTGGAAAATATTGTCCTTTCCAAGCATCAGAGAAGAGTTAAGAAGAGAATGAGCATTTGAGTGTGACAAAATGTTGTTTAAAGCTGCAAAGTCAGGTATAGTCTTCCATTTTAAGTTGTCTAGCTATGTACCTTTACGAGGTAATTTCTTGGGTGAAAGTGAAGCCAAATTACTATCTTAAATTTGAAGAGAAGTAGAGGTGGCTGAGGAATAGGGATAGTAAAGGCTAAGGACCCCACCAAAACATTTAGGGCAATTTTTTTTTTTTTATTTTACTGCCAAAGTATTTAGAAAACATTGCACAAAAACAGCAGGAAATAATTATCCTCTTCATGTGAACACCAGTAGTTTAACATTGCGCTCAGATATATCCTATTCCAGTAAATCTTTACTAAGTAGCATCTTAATTTTGCTCAAATATTTATATGTTTATAGAATTAATTACATATGTAACCTTAGTATCTGTATTCTAAACAGTCACTGCTGCTCTTTCCACTATGGCATTGAAAGTTCAAACAGTGACTGGCGCAGTACTTTATTATGCCAAGAGATGAAGCCAGATTTCTCTGCCCTCAGGTATTTACAAACATACATCTGAGCAACAAACCGGCCAGAAATGGTTTGATTTTAAATGTCTCCAATACGTTCGATTCAGTTTAAAGTGTGAAACAACTTCTGCTTTGCATTGTTACTCAGTCTTGTATATTTGTTTGTGTGTCTCTGAGAGTGTGTATGCATACATGTGTACATGTGTGTTTGTGTGTGTGTGTGTGTGTGTGTGTGTGTGTGTGTGTGTGTGTGTGTGTGTGTGTGTGTGTGTGTCTGTACTTTTTGAATTAGTTGTTCAAAATGTATATAACTTTTGTATTTCTGTTTTAAAATACAACCAACAAAAACGTTTTATATCTTCTACTAACTTTCAGATATTAGGCACAGGAACTAATGTATATCAAAATATAAAATATATACATACATGTATATATTTATTAGTGACAAAACATAAGAAAACAACTTAAAGAACCCATTTTCAAAGCACAATAATGTCATCTAAAGTGTGTTTATAGGTAAACAATAGACTTTCTAGGGGCGCAGAGACACAATGCTGCTCACAACATTCCATGATGGTCTGTTATTTCCATGTAAAACTCATACTGTCAGACGTAATTGCTTGTTTAATGGAAACTTTGCCTCAGTTTACTGCATACTTATTTCATGTTGCTGTTGCCTTTTCAGTTTACATATTTCACTCAGTATTATCTCGTCAATGTGCACATGCATTTATTTTAGGCCCATTTTACTTCTTCAAAGTCTATGCAGTTTAGAGAATCGACTAATGTACAGTCAGTAGCCTGTTCTCCACTGCTGTAGCCAGTAACTTGTTCTGACACAAAAGAGCCTTAGTTTCAAAGTCCCAGCTCCCTCTACATTCCTGGGGGTGGTAGAAGAAAGGGCAAGTCACTATCAGCTGCTGTGCACTGACAAAACTATTGGTCTGTGGCATCCTGTCATATTACCTCCTTACTCACCCACAGATGAAGCCTCTGTTCTTCCATCCTTTCTCTTACCCTCCTGGGTTGGCATCCAAACGTCATTGTCAAAGGGTACCAGAGATGGCCATATTTCACAGGGATCTGCAATGGCAGTGAGCTAACAGTCTTGATTACCGGCACATGCTTTCTGACTAATATATTCTAGTAGACAGAATGGCAGGTTTGTATTTACTCTGTGAAGCAATAGGCAGAAAATGGCAACTTCTCCAAGTCACTAGGGTACACTTTGTAATAAATAAGAGCATATCATATGTTATTACAGTGTTGCGGTCATTGTAACTGCAGTTTTGTTTCATACATCAGTATAACTCTAATTCAGTGTTCTTCTTCTGCTTATATGTTGTGATTTCAAATTAATTTTCTTTAATTTACTTGTATAGTGGAACAAGACCAGGATATCTTCCACCAGAAACCATACTGGAAAGAATTCAAGTTTGACTTGACACAGCTCCCTAAAGGTGAAACTGTAACAGCTGCAGAATTCCGAATTTACAAAATGAAGAGCTTTGGACGCAGTACTAACAAGACACTTCATATCAGTGTGTATGAGATCAACAAATCGCACCACAAAAGGTAGGGTGATGACCCAATACTGCTCACAGCATCCCTGGATGGTCTGTAATTTCCCAGTAAAAGCCATGCTATCAGGCAGACATATAATAAACAGGCTTTCAGTGTCAGAAGTAACGCTTTGTATTTACAGGTCGGCAGTACCTAAAGCAGAAGAAGCTCACTGGTCTTATAGACTTTATGGTTGCTTATACAGAATTCTAAGTAAAATGTAACCACGCAGAGCACAAGTCACAGGGGCTCAGTAAAAAATCTGTAATATGAAGGCTGCCATCTTCCACTAGATTTTGGTTTATAAATTTCATCATTGTTTCCATCTTTGCCACCCCTCCAATTTGAGTAGCACCACCACTCCCTTCTGTCTTCACACACACACACACACACACACATACACACACACACACACACACACACACACACACACACACACACACACACACACACACACACACACACGCATACACACACGCACACACACACGTATGTAGGTACGCACTTATAGACTCACACAGGCACCCACACAAATATACACAACAGCACAGGCAAATGGTGTGCTTCTGCTAGTATCAGTGAAATATAAAGGATGTACATAAAATTTACAAAACATCTGTTATGTATTCTTTTCATGTATGTATTTTAATTTTCCATAATTTTAACCCAGTTTATTCATTAACAAGTTTTTAAAATGTGCTACAAAACTTAACATTGATTACTACTCCAATAATTAAAAAAAATTCTGATTTTGACCCTCTGCAGTTTGTGTACAGAGCTAACCGATCCACTGCTGATGCCATATCAGTAGCATTGCACATCTCCCTTGAGCATTTAGAGGGCAAAGACAACTATGTGAGGATGCTGTTCATAGACTTCAGCTCTGCATTTAATATGGTAGATCAAATGCATCTGATAGAAAAACTGGCACATTTAGGAATCAGTAAACATCTCTGTAACTGGATCCTGGACTTCCTGATTGAGAGACCACAGAGGGTATGTTCAGGTAAGAAAACATCAAAGTGTATCACAATTAACCCTGGGGTTCCACAGGGATGTGTTCTTCAGCCCACTGTTATTCACCATGCTGACCCACGACTGCTGTCCAACCATATCATCAAGTTTGCTGATGACACCACAGTCATGAGGCAAGGAGGATAAAAGGGCATACAGAGAGGAGGTGACATCTCTGATCAGTTGGTGCGTGGGGAGCAACCCTGACCTGAATGTAACCAAGACCAAAGAGATTATCATTGACTTCAGGAAAAGAAGTTCAAACCACCCAGTGCTCAGGATCAATGGTGAGAGTGTGGAGAGGGTTAAGAGTATGAAATTCCTGGGTGTACACATATCAGAGGATCTCTCTTGGTCAGGAAGCACCAGCCAACTGGTCAAGAAAGCACACCAATGCCTCCACTTTTTAAGAAGGCTGAAAAAACTAAGCTTCCTCTGTATATTCTTTCCACCTTCTGTAGAGGTGCAATAGAGAGCATCCTCACATGCAACTTCGCAGTGTGGTTTGGAAGCTGAACAGTTACAGAAAGGAAGGCGCTACAAAGAGTGATGAGGTTTGCAGAGAAGGTAACAGGTTCCAGTCTTCTATCGATACAGCATCTTTATTCTGCAAGAAGCATCGAAAAGGTCACCAATAATACAAGAGAACATGCATCCTGCACATGGACAGTTTCAGCATCTGGCGTCGGGCAGGAGATATCGCAGCATCTGCTGCAGGACTACAGTAAACTCTCAGTTAACCAGAACTTAAGCAACTGGCTCTCTCAAGCAACCGGCAAAAAAAAATCAAAGAAATGCAGTACAGTTTTCATGTGTTGCACTTTCTGTTTTGACCCCACAAAAACATACCTTATGTTTTTAGAGCTTTAGAGTTTCAAAAAGTTAGATAAGAATAAATTCCCTTTCTCCCCAACCCGAGAACAAGTCAAACCAAACAAATAGTATAGGGTACAGTATTAGTCAGGCCTATTTTAATACCAACTCTCAAGCATCCAGAAACTACTATCTACCAATCCCCATGGGTGCCGGTTAGCTGAGACTTTACTGTACAAGATTCACTAATAGTTTCTACCCTACAGTTATTAGACTTCTGAACTCAGCCAATGTTCCCACATAATAAGTCAATTTTTATTTATTTGTGCAATATATATACTTACATATATTCGAAGTAAGTGCAATATTTATTTATTATATCCATAGTCAGTATTATTTAACTCACTCAAGTGCAATATTAGACAAATAACAGGCATTTCAAAAGTTGTTTTGTTTTACTTTAAATAGGGTAGTTAATTTAACTCGGGGGAGGGTATTCTTTTCGCATATGAGTGTTGCTAAATGTCTCTGCTCTTTCTTGCCCATATTGAGAGTAGTATTGTATTTGTTAGTTATGTTTATTCCTCTACTTGTATGTGTTGTTTCACTTTCTTTTGTAATCTCAAGAATTGAGCTGATACACAAAGTTTCATTTAGGCTGCACGTGTGTAGTTCTAAATGACAATAAAGTTTACTTTGACTTTGATTTGGAAAAGCTTCAGATTTATCTGATACCTCCTAATTCTTAATATTAACTTTATATTTTACATCTGTTTTGCTAAATAGTTTATCCAGTCTACCCAAAGGACATCCATTGTTTGTACTATAAGGAAATTAACTCTATAATTTATCAATGTTCTTATAGGGTACATAAATTATTTTTGCAACAGATCTTGACTTGGCCCTCCCTCATATTTGTTCTATGTCCTGCCTGTGTCACCACATAGAACTAAAACTGTGATTTTCTCATGCAGCTCCTGACCTGATAGGCATAGTTTTAGAAGGATTAGCAAATGAGTATGTTTCAGGGTTATCTCCTATACAGTATTTTCTTATAGTTGGCCTCTTTAACAGTGGAATGCTTGGCACTGTTGGTTTTGCTGCCACCCCTCATCCATCCAGCCAATCAGCTATCCATGCCACCCCTTTGGTCACTGCCATAATACACCTGTATATTACCATCCATCCATCCATCCATCCATCCATTCATTCATCCATCCATCCATCCATCCATTTTTCCATCCATCCATCCACTTATTCATCCCTCCATCCCTCATCCATTCTTCTAGCTATCCGTGCATCTGTTCATTTATCCATCATTTTGTACATGAATACATATATTTCGTAGCTGTTCTGGAGGAGTAGCAGTGGCAGTATGTCAGCACAGAAAAACTAAATGTCCCTATCTCCAGCAACAGTCCCTGGTTCATCTTAGAGGATTCTCAGTCATTCCCTGCTAAGCCGAGAGATATAAACACTATAGCATGTTTGGGTCTATCCCAGTGTGGTCCTCAAAGTGGGTTGAGCCTGGTATACCTCCTGGAGAAGATACCTATGGGGCATACTTACTAGCTTCCCAGGCCACCTCAACTGGCATGTATCAGTCTAGAAAATCAATGGTTCTACTCTGAAATATTGTCAGATTGGTAATCTCACTGTGTCATAGACATTGATTCCAGCTTCTTTATGATGGAACCTCATCACTGCCAAAGTTCATAGGTTCATAGGTTTATAGGTAGGTACTAGGCTATCTGCCCGAGGGCATTTATAAGCCTAGCCAGAGTGTGTCGGCTTTCGCCGCCCTATTGATTAATTAACTGATCCTCTGTCAAGCAGAGCCAGTGAAGTGATCCCAGGGGTATATTTTCCGTTACCCATCCACTCATCAAGGTTTTTCTTGAAGAGAGTGTCAGTAGGGGCTCTGCCTAATGTATTTTGGAATTTTGTTCCAAAGCACGGGGAGTCTCTGTAACAGGAATCTATCCATCCAGCATGTTCTATTTATTGTTGTGGCGAGGTTTAGCTCACTAGAGCGCGTGGCTCGCAGTGACTTGGATTTCTTTAGGTGGAGCATGTCCATCAATTCTGAGTTGGACATGGCCTTGTTAAGTCAAGCAGAGATCACCTCTGAGTAAGCGATATTGTGCTCATTTTACTCTAAACATGCCCAGTTTTGCTGTGAACACACACACTTTAACATGCTCGTTTTGCTTTACTGTTAAATCGTTTCAACAAATTCCTTTATTTTAAACATTTCTTTTAGCCAACAAACTTTCATGCCCTCCTCTTGCTCAGTAATGCGGTTTGTGCTCTTGTAACGCCCCATTTTCTCTCTCTTTTATCAAATAAACAGTTTGTGCTACTTCTCATTATCTTTTATTCTTTTCTGGCTCTTTTTGTGCTCATTTCTCTTCGTTTTACCTTCACTGACGTCTCTGCACCTCATGGCTCTACATTTTTATCTCTTTGATCCCGGTTCTGACACCATGTCGCTCTACTACTTTGGACACAACAGAAAAGAACTTCGTGGGTTCTGTTCAAGCAGCTTTACTCTATGCAAACACATCACTATAAAGATTTACCGACTTTAACTTAAGAAACTTGTATACAAACTAACAACTTTTTTTGAAGGCACGCAGACTAAGACACAAATAATTATATGTGTATATTTATTTTATTTCTCAGCCTATATTATACATTGTCTCAGTGCCTGTTTTTACGCTCCATACCCCAGCATTTTAAAATTGACTGTTATAATTATTGTCAGTTGTTTAATTGACTTAAATGCGTTAATTAATTGCTTTTGTTAACCACAGAGGTATAAAAAGGCTCTCTGCCTCACTTTTTGCTTGTCTGATGAAACGACTGGCATGTCGCGAAAGCACGCATTTTTATCTGGTTTATTGTTTTTAAATAAAGAGTCTTGCCGTGTAAGTTCTTCGTGCAGCATTTTATTTTTACTTTATTTATTTTCAAATAACTAGAGGAACTCGTCAAGGATGCCCACTTTCCTCTCTCCTCTTTGTTCTGTACATAGAACCTTTGGCACAAAAAAACAGACACAAGACAGAGGGCTGGAAATCGAGGTGAGGGGAATAAAAGATTTCATTACTCGCAGACTTTATTCTCCTATATGTGACTGAACCACAAACAGTTCTGTACAAGATTTTTGAAGTGTTGGGAGAATATTTTTTGAGATAAATAAAGGGAAAACAAAAGCTTTGGCAAATCAGTTATGCCTCCACCATGGGAATGGTCAAAGCTTACCCATATTTGTGGGTCATTAGTGTTAAGTATTTAGGAACATGAATGATAAGAGCACAGGAAGTGACAGAAGAAGCATGGAGAGGGGAGAGATGAAATAAAGGAAATGATTGCGAAGGGGATGATGGTTACACTGGATTTACATCAAAGAATACAAGCAATCAAGATATTTGTGGCCTTCCAAATTTTATATGTAGTGCAGGCGATCTTAGACAGCTGCAGTAATAGTTATTGAAATAAATTAAGGAGGAAGGTTATGACATTTATTTGGAATGGTAAACATTGCAAGGTAGTTGGCAAAAAATTATACTGCCCAAGAATAAGGTGGTTTGGCACCTCAGAATTTACAGGAATATTATGAAACAGAGTAAGAATACTTCACTTCCTACAAAGTCTGGACTAAAGAGCTAAATGGAGATGACTTTCACTGGGCCATGAGGGTGAAACTCAAGAGAAACTGGCTGTACTACTGTGGGAAAGGCTGCTGGGGAGAGGGAATGAGGTGGAATATTAGTCAACATTAGAGACAGTGTTACAAAGGACTACAATTAAAAAAGATAAAGGTCTATAGAAATTTAAAATTTTTCCAATGGATGGTGAAGATTTCAATTTTTAGAACTGGAGAAACACAGAAGTGGATGGAAAATCCCAAGAGATTCTATTTTGAGGAAAATATATGTAAGGGTGGTACAAAAATGAGTTGGAAGAAATGTCCTCTCCACACTTTTCCTGAAATCAAGTGTACTTTATAGATCTGTGTTGGAAATATATATCAGACACTTTAAAGAGACTTACAAAAGGTGGTTTGAAAAAACAAGAGTTAAAAGATATTAGCATGCAGGGAGGAGACAATGAATAAAAGACTGGCAAGAAGGATTTATAAAAGCTTTAATTCAAGACCAGTGGATACACAGATGGACCCAGAAATATGCATGGCAAAGGGAAGTGAACAAGGAGGATTTCAGAGAGAGACTGGAGTGAAGAATATCAAATGGTTAGGTCAGCAAAAACATCAAGAATGTTCCGAATTTTGGAGTGGCAAAGTTTACATAAAAATTTACACACTCCAGATATGCTTCATAAAATGTTCCCCCAAATGGATCAATCTTGCTGGAACTGTGTGCAAAGGGAGATTACTGACTGGGAGCATAGTTTGGGGGATGTAACAAGTTAGACATATCAAAATACTATAAGAGAGTTAATAGGCATAGTATTAAAGAAGGAGTATGAAATAATGAATTTACATTTTTCCTGTGCTGGACTTAAGGGTACGGAGGAGGCTCAATACTAGCAATGGCTAGTTTAGTGCTTCTTCTTGCTAAAAAAGAGAGAGAACTAGAAAGTGGAACTCTCCCCCACCACCCTCTGTGTGTGACCTTTGTCAATGATCAAGCTAGACATGACAGAGGCCTTAAGATGGAATCACAGTAAGTTCCACCGGAAAAAATGGGATTATTTGGTTGAGGTGAAAGGTAAATTAGAAGTGGCGTTGAGAGAAGACAAGAATCTTCAGTAAGGGGAAGAGGCTAAGGAGTTACAGAAAGATGTTGGGGAAAATTCTGAAAAAAATTCTTAATAAGAGCATACAAGCATATGGTGTTTGTCTCACAAAGATTAACTAATATTGCTCCGAATACTTAAAATATTAGTCTCTATCAGATCCAACTTATGACAATAGTAACAATGAAATAACATATAATAACATGGTGTAAAACTTTATGTTGGAACTATACTCTTAGATGTATTTAGATCATTTTAAAAACACAGCAATGTAACACAAACAAGATGTGATAGAAAATAAATAGACAGATAATTACCGACAAAATGCAAAGCGGTTGACTAAATTTGTCAAAACAATATGCATCTGTTTTAGAGGAAGGTATGTAAGCATGTGAACACTTGTGAAAACATGCATAAATTAAAGCAAGTCTAACCACAAAGTAGAAACAAGATTACCACTGACTATAAAATACAATGAAACTGTTCCAAATGACTAACATAACCTACCTAAACATACTTGATAATTTTACCTTTTTTTACTGTAGGAAGCAATGTGGCCACAAAGAAACCATAAGAACATTTTTCCGTAACATCGCTGCCTAAAAGTCATAACCATAGGTGAGAACTTAGCAGAGACTGAATCAGAGAACTGTCTATTTGACAAAGTCTCTTTAGTGCCCTGATAAAAACAGTCCCAGGGAGGCACATGGTATTTGTTATTGGCAGTCCATGACTACCACAAAAGTCCAGTAATAATTTGGACATGTTCTGTTGTTCCCCCTTTTGAAAATGTGGAACATCATCCCAGTTTGCCATGCCAGGGAGTACAATCTCCACCTTTTATGCAACATTGAAAAGGTTATTAACCATGATATACCAACAATTTCCAGTTCACCATAATGGCTTCATGTACAGAAATAGTTCAGGTCCCACCAGTTGCTTGTGACAATGCACAGTTACAAGTTGTTGCCACATTGTTGGATGAGTGACTTTAGTTCAAAAATGTAATATCACTGTGAGTATCACTACAAGTGTTGCACAAGCCAGTGGAAAACTTTTCAGAGATTTTCCCCTTTTTCGCTACTGTGGCATGCCTGTGACAAACGTGGAGTTGGTATATATAATTTAGTGTTTGGGTGGGATTAGAATTCATTCCACACAGAAGTATCTGCAAGACATTGCCAGGACACCTTCTTTACACATTTTGGGATTTTTGAGTGTGCCCACCTATTGCCATATTTGTTGGACTCAACTCACCAGTAAATAGTGATCGCTTAACAGTTCAGCATTTGTCTTATCCTAAATGTCCAGAATATATGGCCTCAGGTAGTCAGTCAATGACCTTTGACCCAAGGTGCTGTGGAAGAAGGTACACTTGTGTGCACCCCTGTGCTTGTACACGGTATTTGTTATGGACAGTCCATAACCACCAGAAAAGTCCAATAAAACTTTTTCATTCTGGTTCACATTAGGTAAGCTATTCCTTTGACTTACACTCTTTCAGGTAGCTTAATTGTTCTTCTTGTGAGGACTGAAGTCTCCAAGAAGAATTATACAGTCAGAAGGCAGTGTGCTTCTTATTAAACACTGCATACTCAATCTCCCTGAATGCCAGATAGTCCAAATAGTTGTTAGCTGTGTATGCAGAAATAGAAGAGAGTTATCCTTCCTGTAACTGTTTATCCACATTGAGATAATCAGTCATTTACTGGCACAAACTTTAACTGTACAGAACCCAAAGACATGGAAGTATCCCCTGCACCTAGCTCCAGAACAGGCGAGAAAGTGCCCCAACCTGAGATGTTAGTTTCAGAACCAGCAGTGAGTACACAGGTAACATCAAATATACATGGCTGGTATTTATAACCCACCACAAAATCTATGACTCCTACACCAGCAGTAAAATGGAGACAGTTTCCATTGACAAGATCTAATTCATCCTGACCTTTCCTTCTCCTGTTTGCCACTTAACTGACATTGCAGCCAATCACCACCCTTCTGGTGAGGCCACATGCTGGCTGCATGGAGTGTGCTCAGTCTAAGTCTGACTAGGATGCATTGTTCATCCAGCTACCGAGTGCTTACCATTGAACATTATTCCCAGACCTGGCTACCAGGGTTGGTCCCAGTATCCTTAAGGCAGGCTTTTCTGATTCTTTAACTGAAAAATGGATGTCAAATTTTGGAACACTGTTTGTCTTGCCCCTCCCCTCAGATCAGTTTGATAAAGGTAGTCCTTTAAGGAGCAGAACATGC
This sequence comes from Protopterus annectens, assembly GCF_019279795.1. Lineage (NCBI taxonomy): Eukaryota > Metazoa > Chordata > Ceratodontiformes > Protopteridae > Protopterus > Protopterus annectens. Next base: position 955,947,345 of record NC_056727.1, read on the forward strand.
ACCTCTAAGGCTCACAGGAGAATTCAAACTCCTCCACCACAACAATTTCATAGCCCCAGAAGGGGGGAAAATTGATCGATAGACTGAGTCTCCATGTCCATCTTCTCCTGCTTCTAACCTAAAACTTCTCCTTTATGTCCCGACTTCAGCTTCCCCTAAGCTGCTGCACATTTCTCTTTCATGTCAGCTTGTCTGCATTATATTTTTGCACTTTTTGGAGTCCCAGTCTCTGTGCTCAGTGATGGTTCCTTCCAATAAAGCCTTTCATTCTGCAATGTGATCCTGACTTGGGTTGAAAGCTAGTATTCTGTATTTTTTCCTTTAGCCAGTAAGACTTCCCCAGGTACTAAATATCCTACGGACATCAGACTTCAGCAGCAGTACATAACCTTGTGTAACCTGCTGCCATGATAGTACCACATTCTTTTCCAGCTTGCTCTTCCCAGCTTCCTTTTCTCCATACTTCTCCTTGTCCCAAACTTTTCCCATCACTGATCTGCATGGGGATTATACCCGTATGTGTTCTTATTTTCTTGCAGCATTCCACATTCTTACACAACTAATCCATCCCAGACATTTGCTGCTCCTTTCTCCATTTTTCCCTCCTGGATATATCACCCACTTTTCAGACATCACTTTAAGCCTCATCCTTCTTCCATTTTCTGCCTTGGGCAGAAGACTGCCGGGCAGCTCACTTCCCATTTAAATAAAGAATGCCTCTGTGTGCTGGGTGCATAATAAGTTGCTACCCTTTACTGAATTTTTCATCAATATCTTATCTTCTAATTCCCTTCCCCTCCCACTTTTTCAATGTTCCACCAATCACTCTGCTCCCACATTCTAGGGATCCTTAGCCTTGGCCTGTCCTAATCCATATCAAGGTAGGTGACATTCTTTCAGCTGTGGCAACCATTTTCCAACTGTTCACAAGTTATACAGGGGGTCCAAGCTTTGGTTCTGTGTCTGTGTCTTTCATTATCAACTGTCTTCACTCTTACCTTATTTTTAACCACAGGAAAAAATACATGGTGCATAACAAAGAGCTGAGGAAGGCATAGTACAAGGTTCCTAACACAACAGTGAAACTGGGTTTGGTAAGCAGTGAAAAATCAATCACAGAATGACATAAAGTCATGGTTTTCCCATGTTAACTGCAGTGTGAACAGGCAGAGTGTAGGTGTACCTAGAATGATGCAGTGTGGGCAGGTATAGTATGTCAATCCCTCTACCATTGCAAAATAGGCTGGTAGAGTGTAATGTCCTTATATGGGTGCATTATTGGCAGGTTAAATCAATAGTCCTTATACTATTACAATGTACAGCAATCCATGTGCTAATAAAGCTTGGGCAGGTAGAGTGCAGCAAACAGTTTCTATACAAGAACAATCCAGATAATTAGACTACAGCAATCTTTGTACTAATGTAGAAATGACAGACAGAGTGTAGAATTCACTGCATCTCTTCAGGGTGGGCTAATAGACTGCAGTAATTTCTGTAGTGGTGTAGTATATTGATAGTTACAGTGCAGCAGCCATTGTATTGGTGAGTGCGGGCAGTTAGGGTATTGAAGTCCCAATACTAGTAAAGAGTAGGCTGACTGAGTGTCAAAGTCCATGTACCGGTGCAGTGTTTATCGTATTTAGAGGAATTTCAAGGCAGTGTAGTCTTGTGACCATATAAATCTTGTCAGTACCCAGGGCCAGGCCACACCCCTCTTTTCTAGAAGGACTAGGCCAGTCAAGCCAGAGGTAAACTTGTTGATACCCATTCTTTTTAGAACAGAACCCATTCAGGCTCTGTAGTTTGAAGGATGATCGTGTATTGCACTGTTTGACCTGTAGGGGGCTTTTTCCTCACTCACTGGCCTTATAAATGCTGAATATTAGGGAACAATATATTTTTTAGCGTTTATATCACGTTATCGAAAGCCGAAAACACCGAACACCATTTAATTGAACCTAAATAATCTAAAGCACACAATATCGAACATTCAGAACAGCAATTTTTTTCCCAGGGAAAAAATTTGCTATTCCAAAACACATTCACACAACACAGGCACACCAAAAAAACAGCAATCCAGACACTTACACTTAAAATCATACATCTAACCCTACACTAAACTATACAAACACTACTATCTATCCACTTACCTTAACCCAACCCTAATCCTAAGGTTCGTCACTATCGCACACTCACCTTACCTGCGCCCTAACCCCAACTCACTTAACCCGCCCCTAACCCTAAACTCTGTCACTATCACACACTCACCTCACCAGCGCCCTAACCCTAACTCACATAACCCGCGCCCTAAACCTAACGTCCACACAATCACACACTTACCTGAACCCCCGTAACTTTCCACCACAGTGCTAAATATAGGAAAGCCACAGAAATGGACAACCAAATTATTTCCCTAGGAAAGAATTTGATGTTCTGCAGCTTCACTATTTTTAGCATTTGCTGCGTAGGGTTCGACATTGTGGCATTCAACGTTATCGGCTTTTGATAACATGATATGAACCCCTTTTTTAGATCTGAATGATATAACCTTGGCGATCAGCTGTATTGGTTAGAAGGATTTTCCAACTACTGTTATAATGTGATGATCAAAAGAGAGGGGACTATCAGCCCACACTTAAGGTCCCTAACTATATTTTCATTTTGTAGTGTGGTATTGTCAATAATGTATATTGAAGGTAGAGGCTGTTTATCAAATGTGGTGATATCACACTTTTTCACAATTAATTACATTTTCATTATACCAGGTATTTACAAGTGTGAGTTCCTGTTAGGGGATATGGATATCATTTGGAGAAAGGGAAGTAAATATTGTGGGAAGAAATATCCAGGGAATTGTTATGGCTAGGCTTGTATAGGCCTTATGGCCAATTAGCCTAGTACCAACCTATGAACCTATGAACCTTTGAACCTATAACTCCTAGTATGTAATTATCTGCAAACTTAGTGGTCTTGGTTCCCAGTCTAGAGACTGGAAAAGTAAATGCCAAAAAGGAAGTATCCTAGCACTGAGCTTGAGGGACTCTGTTGATTAGCTTCATACTTTCTAAGGAGATGCCTGCCACTCAAATTTGTGAGTTGTCTTTCTCTCTCTTTCTTTCTTTTAGCCAGTTTGCTATCCATCTAACCACAAAAGGATCTTTTTTTAAAGTATTTAGTTTACCTAAACTGCCTGCATAGGGCATATCATTGAATGCCTTGACCAGGTCAATATGCGCAATGTGTATCTTGTGACTGCTGTCAATAGTTTGTGTGAACCTTTAAAAAAAAATTACCTGGTTCGTTAGGCAGATCCTTCCCCTAACAAAGTTGAACTACTGATGGTCAAGTCTAATAATATTTTTGCTATCTTCATTCATGAATTAAATTATAATACATTCTATGGCTTTACATAAAAGGCTTATCAGACTGATGGCTTTATAATTTGCCTTGTGTGTAGGAGGTGAACCCTTATGGAGAGACACCATCAATGCAAACATTATGGATGCAACCTGTAGTGTCTCTGCAAATTAATCGGCAAGGTACGTTGCCAGGCCCCATGGAAGAAATATTCTTGCTGTTAGATAACTCTTTTAGTACATGTTCCTTTGTAATAATATGGCCAATAAAAGTTTGCATGGATATCTCAGGGTAAAGTTAGCAATGAATTTGCTTGCTGCTATATTGGTAATGTCAGTCAGGTCCAAATTGGAGGTGCCATTCTAAATAAACTCAGGGCAATGTTGGGTGTTGTTCCTTAGTTAACTGATGTAGCTATAGAAAGGTCTATAATGTCTTTAGCATAAAATGCTAACTTAGGTTCATTAACTGCTTTAGTAGTACTAATAGCATTTTTTTATGTTTTCAGTTATATATTTTACATGGTTTCTTTTTCCAACAAACATCTTTATTAAATTTTCACATATGACATAGGCAATCTTAGATTTATATAAATGAAAAACTTATACTATCCTTGATATGAGGGACTTAAGATCTGCAGTATAATTTTATTTATGTTGGGAGATAAAGAGGGTGGTTTGTTTTTGAATTTCCCATTATATTTCTTCACTACATTAGGACCTACAAACGTTCAAGTCAGCCCTAAGAGAATAGTTAAGTAAGAGATTAAATGCAACTGTTTCTATGCTACTGGTTGAAAATCTTACGGTCTTGCAACTTAAGTACTTCCATGATATATCTGCCATTGCCTCAGTGTTCTCTGATTTATACTGTTTAACAATCGTGACTAGATAATATATGTATTGTAAATATTTGTTGTACCTGTTACTCATGCTGTACCTGCTATTCATGTAGCTTAATTTCTGCTATGATGCCTCTATCTACTGTGTAACTACTCTAGTTATATGTGTATTGTAAATATTTGTTAAAATCATTTCAACTCTGTGTACACTATTAACAACCTCCATCAGGTATGTATTTTAATTATTGTATATATGATTGAATATTGCTTATACTGTGTAACAACCTTTATCTTATAATGTGATTTGTGCTTAGATTGATAGACCAGCTCCTTTACCAGATAAACAAATTGAAGTAACAAAAAATAGCTCTGATTGGGATTGCCAGTTCTATGCATTTGCCCAGATGGGCATGATAGAATTCCTTTGTGAAGTTACCAGCCATGCCGATGTAGGAACACATACTGCCAAAGCATAATTTAGAAACCTCATCATAGGTGCAGTGGTTAGCATTGCCGCCTCACAACAAGAGGTACTCCAGTTCGATCCTTGGCTGGGGTGCCTTCTGTGCAGAGTCTGCATGTCCTCCCTGTGGTCGCGTGGGTTTCCTCCGGGTGCTCCGGTTTCCTCCAACATCCCAAAGACATGCAGTAGGTGGATTGGACACACTAAATTGGCCCTAGGTGTGAGTGCGTGCATGTGTGTACCTTCTGTGGAAGGTTGGGCACTGGGCTGGCAAATTGACACCGTAAAACTCCACTGCCAATCATGAGCGGACAGTGATCCACTGTGGCGACCCCTAACTGGGAAAAAGCCGAAATAAAAGAAGATCATAGAATTTGATAAGGTTAGTATGTTTGAAGTCATTGAATGCGGAGATATTTTCTCAAGGGCTCTGGAGACTTTGAAAGAGAAAGTCACAAGTTTATGATACATATTAACTGAGGGAGTAGACACTAAGAGAACAGTGCATAAACAGACATTTTTCATAAAGAGGTGATCAAGGATATTATGTTCTCTAGTGAGTATGATAACTATCTGTTCTAGGAAGTTTATGTCTGTGAAGTCAAAGGACATCTCGACATAACTTACATTGGAGATACAGGTGCTTCAGTTTACTGATGAGTAGTTAACGTCTCCCGGTATGATGAAATTCTGGTTATCAGGGAGTTCATGGAATATATGTAAGAATCTTAGATGTTCATCAGGGAACATGGAGGGCATTTTGTAGCAGGCTATCATTGATAGGGTTTGGCATAATGGTTGTCGTTACCTCACAGTCACAAAGTACAGGGTTTGATTCGTCTGACCTCTGGTTCTTGGCTAGGCTTGTAGTAGCCAGTTAATTCAGTTGGTTAAGAGTGGTGCTAAGAATGCCAAGGTTGCAGAATCAATACCCATATAGACCCGCTGTTTTTAGGTTGTGGATTAGCATAATGGTTAAGGTGTTTACCTCTTAGCTTTGAGGGAAATTTGCTAGGAGTAAAATCATCCAGAAGGGGAGCTAGCCTAGTACTAACCTATGAAACTATAAATACTGTTTAAGGTGAGTTGGAGTTCTGTGAGTTCATGTACTTAACTAATTGTTGAAGCCAGTTATCTCTTCTTTGTACATAGGCATTATTCTTGTAGAAGGAAGGATTCACTCAGGGCTATCTTCTTGCCTGCATTTGTCACATGCATGTACCTCAGGGTTTTGGATCCCATGTCATTCAGTTCTACATGGACCCTATGTCATAGTCATATCTGTTTCATGAAAGGTTCTTTAGAGCCCTTATAACATCAGAGATGTTTGCACCTGAAAGCTTACCCAGAACCCAGTCTTTATCCTCCCCTCCAATCTGTGTGCCTGACTATAGAGTCACCTACTACTAACACCTTTTTATTAGTACAGTGATTATTAATGATAAACTTGAGGTGATTTGACTGTCAGGAACTCTGGGTTGTTGATATTCATGAAGGAGATGAGGTGTTACACACTCAATGAGACCTACTCTTTCCAGTTCCGAAGGCTTTGGTAGAGGTGTTTTACAGCCTCAGTGTAAGACATTTTAATGTGATTTTATTCAGGTTTTGATGTAGGTAAGTCTCTAGGTTAATTAAATATTTGCACCTCTCATAAATAGAATTATTTGTGTCGGGTATGAGATTGTTATCTGTGATTATAGGACAGTTCCTACACTGCCTGAGGCTGGTAACAGAAGGGACACAAGTACCCTGAACTTCCATTTTTGCCCAGTAATTTAGGAGTTATTTAAAAGAACACAAAATATGAAAGTTAATTAAAGAACACAAGATGAACTAAGTGTAGCTGGATGAGTTAGTTTATGGCAGGATGTAACTAGATGAGTTTATTTTGAGATGACAGACTAACACAGAATAACTACATATAAATAGAGTAAATGGGGTGCTTTATGGGCAGACTGCCTTAGTGTTATGATAAACTGCATGGGATGGAGAGATGCTTTGTGGTGCAACACACAAGCTACACTATAGATCAGAAGAACACAGACAAGTGAATTGTGCGAAGATCAAGGCTAGCAATGCACTATACAAACTAGAGGAACTTTTTTGCTAAGGATGGCAACTGTGAACTTACATACAGCTGTAGGAACTAATAGCAACCTAATAACACACTGCAGCTTGTCACACAGATAGGGAAGTTGTGAATTTTTGTAGGATCTATAAGTCAGGAAACAGATGGAGGCATGGACACAGATTTAGGACAAATTGCCTGTATCTGTATAGAGCATGTTGTGGTGTTGCTGCACTAAGTACAGCAACATGCCAAAATGTCTTACTTAAACAAGACAAAAGTCTGTAAAAAAGCTGAATGTAGCCCATCACTGAGTACCAGCACATGTTTTTGAGTGGATAGCAATCATACATATAGAACTAGTCTGGCCTTGTCTTTTGCCACCAGAGGAAAAAAAAACAGCAAATTAATGCACAGCAAGGGCACTAAAAAGTGCCATAAACAGTGCACACAGCAGCAGCATTAAACCCAATATTAAGCCAAAACAAGTGCAAATCCCTTAGATGGTCTTATCTTCTGTGGAATGGTCAGTCTGGTTAGAACTAGTCATTATCTGAAGCATCTGGCTTGTTTTGTGCTGGCAGGTAGAGTACAGCACTGTATATATAAGCATAATGTGCAGTTATCTCTATACCAAGACAGAGGACAGCACTCACTGCACCAGTGCAATGTGGGAAAACAGAATGCATCAGTCTGTGTATTCACAGAGCATGGGCAGGTAGAGTGCAGCAGTCCATGTACTGGTGCAGTGTTGTTGGGCAGAGAGCAGCAGTTGGTATAACAGTGTAGTGTGAGTAGAAACAATACAGTAGTTCCTGCACAAGTGCAGTGTGGGCTATAGTCCCTAAACTGGTCCTGTGTGGCCAGAAAGAGTGCAGCAGTCTCTATACCAGTACTGTGTAGACTGAAATAAGGCAGCGATCCCTATACCGGTGCAATGTAGGTAGATAGATGGCATCAGTTCTTATGCTGGGGCCACTCAAATATATAGAATAAGTGGAGAGGTCCTTATTAAGATGCAGTGTAAGAAGATGGAATGCAGCAGTCCTATACCAGTACATTCCTGGCACATACACTGCAGCAGTCTATATACTGATGTACTGTGGCCAGGTAGCACAGTGTTGCCTGTAGGTACAGTGCAGGTAGGAAGGCAGACAGCAAAAATCTTTATAACACTATAAAGTGGGCAGGAGAAGTATATCAATCTCTATACTGCTACATTGAGGGCAGATACAATGCAGCAGTCCCTGTATGCAATCAGACACATTGCAGCATTCTATGTACTAGTGTACTGTGAGCAAGCGGAATGCAGCATTTCATACAGTATACAATGTAGGTAGATAGAAAACACAAGTCCCCTGTGTACCTATGTGGTGCAGCAGGTAAAATGCAGTACTGCCTGAAACAGAGCACTATTGTTAGTTACAGTGTAGTAGTTGTTATAGCTGCACAGTTTGAGCAAATAGAGCAGAAGTCCCAGTACAGGTGCACTGCTAGCAGGGAGACTCCAATAGCTAATATAATATGACATAGTTTGGAAGAACAAAAATAGAAGTGAGAGACTGAATGCTGCTATTTTTTGTTACTCTGCTCACCTATACAGCTAAGCACAGAACATGGAATCTTTGCTGCATTGTCATGCAAATTACCAGATATGAGCATGTATTTGGAATACAGGATTTATTGAATAATTGATTTATGTTAGTTAATTGGGTCAGAATCAAATTCAAGGTCACGTGCACAATATCACAGTGCAGTAAGTGTTGCTGCTAAAACATATTTGTGACCAATGTACACCTGATTGACTATTTTCCTGACCCTGCAACACCAGGGAAGTGCTTATTATTTTTCACACCCCCTTTCATAACTAACTGCTTAGTGCATACTGCAAATCTTAACCCATTTTTTCCATCTTACCTTTAAAATCTGCAAAAGGAACACCAGTTATTGGAGCACCCACATTCTGTCTGTTAGCAGTCATCTTGGGATGAGTGCTTCTGTTCTGCTCATAGTGTGAGAAGGAGCAAAGAGACATTATTTCCAGGAAACTGCTGATCACCAAAAAGCCTGATAACTGCTTCATAGGTTCCAGCTTGGAATTTGTGCTTATATTTTGCTCCGGGTGAGAGAATGAACAAAGTGCATTGATTCCTGACTATTTCTTGCTGGGCAATTAGTGTCCGTGTTGGACTTTCTTGATTGGTCCAGTTGCTATTCAAGGCATCCACCAGGTAAAGGCTACAACAAGCCTACAGACCCTTTCATCATCTGGGACAAGACTGTTGATCACAAAAGAGCCTGTGGCCTGCTTCTCATCTTGGGTTTGGTGTTACTGTTTTGCTTCTGGTGAGGGAAGACTGAAAGGAGAATTGTATAATGGCAATGTGAAGCTGTGATGAGACCAGCACTCGTAATATCCAATAGCAGTAGCCAAGCAGGTGAATTCCCTCATTTCATCATTCACAACAAAGCTAATTCTTTCTTTTCAGTAAGTACTGCTCGATTAGCTGCTGTCTAACCTAACTTCAGAACATCTGCCTAAATACGTCATCCATAAATCATCAAGGTCTACTTATTAGTTTCCCCTCAAGTGTTTGGCAGTGCCCTGTACTGATGCAGACACCTTGAGTTGACATTTTTTCTGTAAAAGCACCCTTGAAATTTCATAATACCTAGTTGCACACAGGGCAACTAGTTTACAGTGAGAAGCACTGTCCTTAGAGTTACAAACTAGATAGATACTCCCGACATTACTTTATAGTCTCACTGCAACTGTCTAATCAGTAAAACAGGACCTGTTGCCACAGATATGAACTTTCCCACTATCTCTGTTACCAGCCTCCTGTTTACTGACAACCAGATAATTCTCAAACAAACTGATATAATATGTGAGAGATGTATTTACACAATGTCACAGGAAGCAAAACTCTCACATAAAAGCACTCCTAATGTCAATAAAGTTGTCAGTAGTACACATGCTGCACCCATCACACACAATTCAAAGCAGACACACAGACCCACATTTGCTGAGGTGCTTAAATGTAAACTTCCTAAACCCCTAACACCTTCTAGATGACGTACATATAACAAATACCCTCAGCAACCCTAAATACACTCTTTCAAAACAACACCTACATCAACACATTTAGCCACTTCTCATGGAGCCTCTACTTCTATGTCCATAAGGCAAGCCACCAAACAATCCAACATTCTGGTCATTGGAGACTCCATTGTGAGACCCACTGATGACCCTTTCACCATGCTGAGTAAGGAGAAAGTCCTGGTTGGTTGCTTATTAGGGGCTAGGATCCACCACATTATGCATGTACTCAGGTCATTGGACCACAAGTACCAGCATGACTCAGTCATAGTCCATGTAGGTGTAAATGTACCTCCTTAGACTATATAAAGAAAGACATCAAGGAGCTCTTTGAATATGTGTGCCAGGCTGGTATGAGCCTAGCATTGAGCAGCATTTTACCTTCTCCAAGGATGATGCCACAATATGAACAGAAAATGGCTAACTTTAATAACTGGCTTAGTTTCTGGTGCCATTATAAGGGGGTATCTGTCAGCATGGAAGAAGATGGTAAATAGACCACGCTGCTTTGCCTAGGATGGTCTGCACCTCTTCCCTCTAGGCTTTCGAATATTAGCTAAACCACTGTCCTCTTCCATCGTGCCTTTTTTAGGCAATGCCAAACTGAAATTACTTCTGACATAGAAAATCAAAACAAAGAAAATGTAAAGGTGTTACTCCTCAGTGACAGGAGTCTAAACAAAAAAAATCACTCCCTACAAGCTCACCTTACCCTAGAGAATGCTGATGTTTGTGCAGTCACTGAGACATGCTTTAAAGCTGTGAAGACCACATCAACAGTGCAAATCTATAATGCCTTCCACACATTTAGACCAGTTACTACACAGACAGGGACTAAATGTGGAGGTGTCTTTATTTACATAAAAAAAAATGTACCCCAAGGCTGGTGAGAACAATGCACTTGAGCTTCTCCATGTTCAAATCATCAAAGGCAAAATCCCATACCAACTGCTTGCAAGCTATAGGTCCCCCTCTATGACCTAGGAAACCCATAACATGTATTTAAAGTTATTTGAAACACTAGCCATCCTATCTAATAGCATATTCATTGGCAACTTTAATTATCCTACTATTAACTGGGAAACATATAAGTTACTAAACGTGCATGTACAGAGATTCCGGGAATTTTGTAAACACAGACTCCCTGGACCAGATTGTCAGTAAACCAACCAGGCATGCAAACATACCAGATCTGGTCCTCACAAATATGAGAGAGTGCTACACAGCCCCTAGTGTAATGTCTTCCCTGGTAAGGTCAGATAAGAAAATAGTCTCCTTTGAAGTAAAAACTAATTCTGGAACCCCAGCTAACCCTGGAATGTTCAGGAACTACTCAAAGACTAACGTTCTACTATTAAGTGATAATCTGGCAAATTACAAACCCCCATAAACCCTTAGAACACTGCTGCCTATGCAAAACTGTTCACAGAAACCCTACAAAAGCATGTTAATCGTTGCATAGAGGCAGCTTTTCCCACCAGTAAGGAGTAGAACTAACTCAAAAAACAAGTCACCCTGGTGGAATCACAACATTAATAGGCTATATAACTGAAAGAAGAAAATCATGGCAAAAATTTGGAGGTGCAGCACCCAGCAGGATAAAAGCACTCTCATCAAACTAAACAAATAATTCAGAGGTCAAATAAAGTCTACCAAAGCCAAATTTGAGGTAAATTTGGCCTGCTGGGCCAAAGGCAACAACAAGGCATTCTTTAGCTAGTTTCACAACTTCAAAGGTAATACACAATTGTGTGCAGAGCTCATTGCTATTGGAGCCACCTATATGGTGCCAGAAGATATAGCAAACCTACTGGCCAACAAATTCAGCTCTAACTTTATCCCTCTCTCCCCATCAACACCCCCTCAGGAGATACCATCAAATATAACTCCTCCCACTATTACTAGGAAATAGGTCCTAATGCTCTCTCTAAGGCAAAACACTGCATCAATGAGAACAGACAATATCCCATGATGCCTTCTAAATAGCATGAAACATAACCTATCAGGGGTCCTGGAATTGCTATTCAACTGTAGCCTCCAAATAGGTTTCATGCCGCCTGAATGGAGAAGAGCAACAGTCATCCCTCTGCATAAAGGTGTGCCATCTATAGACCCTGAAAACTACAAACCCATAAGTCTCACTAGTCTCATATGCAAATTTGTGGAAAGACTTATCATGGAAATGATCAATAATGACACAGGAAACCTCCAGACACTGGAACCAACTCAGTTCATTTTTGTCAACGACAACCTGGTGGACTTCTTTGAGAAGGTCACCAAAGCAATGGATGAGGGCAAAATGGTTCCCACTCCCTAGTTTGACCTGGCCAAGGTATCTGACACAATGACTCACTCAGAAATTGTTGTCAAACTAAAGAGATTAGGTAAAAACCCTTTATGTGATCCGTTGGATAGCCAGCTGGCTCACAGACAGGACCTAGGAATTTAGAATTGGGGAGTCTACCTCTACAAAGAGGCCAGTCACATGCAGAGTCCCTCAGGGATCAGTCCTGGGACTGTTCCTTTTTGGCATTTACTTTTCTGAAGTCAACGCTAATGTCAATGGCCTCTGGCTGACTAAATTTGCAGATGACTGCAAATTAGGAGCAGTCATAGAATCCCCCACTGACACAGAAAAATAACTGGTGTCAGAGCTATTGACTAAAACTAAATGCCAAGAAATACATAATAGTATCCTTGGGGAAGTTATCTACTCCTGGTAGCTATCATATTGACAACACCCCCCCTCAAGAGTTGACCCAATAGTCATGGGCCGGGGACACAAACATACAGTAATGTAGCTATTGACCATTACGTGGCTTCAGTAGTGAGGAAATCATTCTATGTTATGCAACTTATAAACAAAGATATGGCATCTAGGTCCAAGGAGGTCATTGTTCCACCATATTTGCCATTTATCAGACCTATCATTAAGTATAATACTCTCTTTGGTATGTATCTAACCAGGTACATCCAACAACTGGAATGTCCACAATGGTTCCTCACTAAAATAATACAGGGCATAAGTAACATGTCCTACACAGACCGCTTCAAGGCCCTATCCCTGTATTCTGTCTCCTACAGGCTGTTGAGGGAAAATCTTTGCCTTGCATACAAGACATTGTCAGACAACACCCTGATGGACCTCCTTCATATCTGCAAAACAAACAGCAAAGAATTAACCATTCTAAAGACTTGCTTGTGATATTAATAGGACCCACTGGACAGACAAGTATGTCTCCTAGACTAGAGAGACAAGTATGTATCCTAGAGACTACCCCAACTCTGGAATAGGCTCCCCAAGTGTAACTTGGACAATTGGATTGGAACGTTCATCCCTGGTTTGCCACCTGTATCTCTAATGGACACAGATAGCCTGTAAATAGTTCATTCCCAGGCCCCTGTTTGTAAATGTTTCATCTCCCAAGCCCCTGTTTACAGTTATCTAGGGTACCAGAGCTCATCAGCAATTTAAGATGCATGGCTAGGCTTAAAAAGGCCCTTGTGATCATTAGCTTAGTACATGCCTATGAAGTTATGAACCTATTGTCATGTTAAATCTAAAGATAACTTTACTGTTTTTACTGTATTTGATAATTTTGACACAGTTTATTTGGCCTAGTATTTGGGGGTCATTTTATAACACTGCTATAGTATTCACAGGTGTTCTTTGTGTTTCATCACAGCTTGCTTTGCTATATGCTGTTCTCATTCTGGCTATTTGCTTTTTCTTAATAGCAATATATTGCTCTGCGTTGTGAATGATTGCTCTTCTTCTGTCTTGGGTGCTGTGAGCTGTGCACCTGATCCACTGCTGAAACCCCATTGTAACCCATTTGCATCAGATTTGCTCATTTTCCATTCTGTACAACACCAGAGAAGTGATTATTATGTTTATTTCATTGCAATTTTATATCTAAAGTTCAATCTTTTTACACTATTTACTAATTTGGACACAGCTTAATTGCCTTGGTATTTGGGGGCCATTTTAGAACACTAATAATAGTGTTTATCTTGTGATTGAAGGTAATCTTACTGCTATTCTGGGTGTTTAATCACTGCTGGCTTTGCTGTAAGTTCTTCTCTGACTGGCTTCTTGTGTTTATTGCTTGTTATAAATTAATAACCAAATAGCCAACTCTATGTGCAATTGCTCTCCTTTTTGGAGCTCTTTCAACTGTGCACCTGAACTATACCTCTGAACTGTCCAGATTTTCACAGAATGTCCAGATTTTTGTCTCATATTTTTGGTCTGTTCCTCATAAAATTTGTGGTTTTCTGGCAAATCACTAGGATGATCTGAGGTTTGAAGTCACCAAATAATGATATATATTTGAGTTTCAGACTTCAAATCCTTCGGAAAATGTATATTAACACAAACCCTGTTACCTTAGCAACTTTATAAGTTTATAAGAGCAATATTTAAAATCTGTCCCTATTTTAGGCCTTTGACCCCCATTTTGTCAGGCTTTGTCCAGATTTCTTGCACTGAGATGTTGTGAGGTATAACTAATACTAAAGCCTAATTGCTGCCTATTTATGCTAGTTTAGTATCCTTTCCTGCCCTTGATATGATTGGTGTTTAATAACTATTTACATTGCTTTAAGTTGTTCTCTGACTGTTTACTTGTCTTTTCTTATAATATTGCTCCATTATACCCCTTCCGGCTAAGCAGTGCAAAGAGCAGCAGTGAGGCACAGCACTCTTCACAGGGGAAGTCATTGGAAATGTTGTGTCTTTCGGCTTTTCCTGGTTAGGGGTCGCCACAGTGGAACTCCAGTCCACTAATGATTGGCAGTAGATTTTTACATGCTGAGTTGCCGGCCCTGACACACAACCTTCAATGAAGGTACGCCCATTCACGCATGTCTCCACACAGAAGACGCTCTAGCTGAGAATCGAACAGGACAACATCTTACTGTGAGGTGGCAACGCTACCGCAGCAAGTGCAAGTCATTGGAAATAAACTGTGATTATAGCCTTGGTGTTCCTGTTTTATTCTCCCCATACAGTACCAGCCATCCTAATGTGGTGTTGGATGTTTGCTCAACCAGTGCCTCAGTGCTGCCAAGGAGCAAAATGCTGCAGCTAACTGCAATCTTCATCACCAAGCTGAGCTAAAGGCTGCTTCATTGCACCAAGTGATATATTACCCCTTGCTCTCAGTACTGTAGCTCCCACATCAAACTAATTTATACCAAGTAGGGCTTTGATGTATAGGGAAGGACAGGCGTACAACATACGAGTATCAGTTGCATTCTCTTTTCTGCAAAACCCACTGCTAGGTAGTAAGTCAAACAATAAAAAATACCCTAGTCAAACTTCTACACACCAGACACTATCAACTCACCTTAATCTGGGAACATGGGTCTGCAAATCACTTCCTTACCCACTGATGCCAGTCTGTTAGCACTAGGTACCTTAAGGCAGTGCTTTAACTGCTTAATGCTCATTGACTACCATTTACTTTTACCTTCACTACAGTTCACATGTGAGAGGTGCAAACACCTACTAAAGTTGGAGGGTAGCCTCTCATTTGACATACATGTGGCACCCAGGAGGTTGTCAGTGTGCACACCCACCCTGTACCTGCATGCCATGCACACATAAAAGCAAACTTTCTTATGTGGAGGAATTTAAAAAGTCCCTTTCCAAACCTCAAAGGCATCTGAAACAAAAGCCTGTCTTTCAGACTCTTTAGCATGATAATGCAACCTCACATACTGCACATTTATCACCAGTTCTCACAAGGCACCATGGATCAACCAAAACACAAAGAAATATAATAGTCATTCATGACTCCATAATGAGACACCCAGATTCTCTACTCCCCAGGCTTGACAAAGGTAAGGTGATGGTGAGCTGCTGCTCAGGAGCCATGATATGACAGGTATGTAGGGTATCAGGTACCTTCACCCCCAGATACACCTATAACACAGTCATTGTTCATGTGGGTGTAAATGAAATGAGATACACTTCCTTGGATTATATGAAGAGGGACATGATAGAACTCTCAGAGTCTACATCCAAAGATGGTATAAATCCAGCAGCATCCTACTTTCACTGCAAATGATGTCTTGGTATAAACAAAAGATGATTGACTTCAACAAATGGCTCAGCTACTGGTGTCATACTAGGGGGAATCCAGTATGTTTCAGCCTGGAAAAAAGATAGTTGATCATCCTTCTGCTTCACCAGGGATGGCCTGTACCTTTCACATCAGGACTTCTGTATATTAACCAGGATTTTCACTATTCCCATAGTGCCTTTGTAGGCAATGTAAACCTTTTATCAGGCTTTGTGCCTGTGGCTTGAAGAACTATGGTGGTCATTCCCCTAGACTGTGGACGCCCCACCATTGATCTAGGTAACTATAGACCCATAAGCCTCACAATTTGTATATGAAAAATAATGGAACATATCATTATGAACCTTGAAAACATGGACATTGGCAAGCTAAATTCCCTTGACACAAATCAGTTTGAGTTTGTAAAGGATAGATCATGTATTTTAACATAGATGACTTACTGAAAAGGTCACTGAGGCCCTGGATTAGGACAAGTCAGTACACACAACTGCCAAAGCTTTTGACACAATTTCTCACAAAGGCAACATATATAAACTTATCAAACTAATTGTAACCTTTATGCTACCTACTAAACAGCAGACTGACTCACAGACAGAACCCAGTAAGTTAAGAGTGGGGGTATACTCTCCTCGGTAAGGCTTGTTACCATCAATGGGGGGGGGGGGGGTGCACTCTCCTCAGTAAGGCTTGTTACTAGCGGTGTCATCCAGGACTCAGTTCTGGGGCCACTACTGTTTGATATTTACTTCTCTGATGTCCAAGCATAAATCAGAAGCCCAATGACTAAGTTTACTGATGACTGTAAACTTGGAAATATTATCATCTCCCTCAGGGTCTCCCAGATTCTCCAAAAGAGACTAACTGAACAAAAAAAAGTTATGTAATGACCACAATCTGAAGCTAGATGCCAAAAAGTGTAGCATTGTACCCTTTAGCAAACAGGAACATACTTGCCCCTACCACATTAATGGATCCCCTCAATTCAGGCACAGTTGTCAGAGACCTGAGCACATTTGTTGACAATGAGCTCTCCTTTGAGCACATTGAAGTCATGGTTGTTAAGAAATTCTTCTATTTGGGCCAACTAATCACTAATGGTATTTCCTCCAAGTCCAAGGATGTTATCATGCCTCTCTACTTATCTCTTATATTAAGCCCACTGTGTTTACTTTGGCATGCACCTGCCCAGGGATATGACCCAGCTCAAAAGACCATGTTTCCTTACAAAGAAAATCATGGGCCTGCATTCCATTATCTGTGTATAATACTTTAGAGCTCTATTTCTATTCTCTGTGAAATACAGAATCATAGAGTAACTGCTGCCTGACAAAAAAGGCCTCAAACAACCCCATCCTGAGAGACCCCTCCTTCTGGCCACTATGACTTTTATTAGTAGACTTTGTTTCTTCACTATCTGCCACTATGCCTGCATTACCCTTTGTGCATTACAATATGTACCCTTTCACCTTGATAGCCATTATTTTGTGGAGGTATGACAGAAGAGACAAAATCCATAGGCATTTTAACATACACTTTATTATGTTTTTTTCACCATGTCTCCCAGGTTTCTTAGGGCATATAGAAATAGTTACCTTTATTAAGGAAGCCATTTCATGACTTTGTAGACGTACACAGCCCAGCATCTTCATTTACTTTATCTTACTCACGTATTTCTTTTGGATGGTTTTCTGTGACAGAATCCTGGAGCAGAGGCACTCCATATCCAATGAATATTTATGCTGTGGTCGTCCTGGCTAGAACTGACACTAGACTGAAGGAACTAACTTGTAGTTTTAGTATACAGAACAAAAACTATTCCTCAGTCCTACAAAGACATTACAGTTCTTAAAACTGTGACCTGTAAAATATGCACAAACATTGAAAACTGATTTCTGAATGTCAAAATGCATAATGTGTGAACAACCAGCTTAGAGATGGCAAAATGAGACAGTACACCAACTCCTCCCCATAGAGTGAGTGTGTGTGTGTGTGTGTGTGTGTGTGTGTGTGTGTGTGTGTGTGTGTGTGTGTGTGTGTGACTATTTGTGTGCATGCTAGCAACTTAAAAAGAGAAAAAAATAAAAGATAGGTATACATTGAAATTCTTTACAGACATCAGTCTGTGTGACAGATGTATTAAAAGACTCCTTTAATACTGTAATTTAAGAGTGTGATCAACATTTAATTGTATAATACCGTCTCTGACTGGTAGTTTTCCTTGGTTATAAAAAATATAATATATATGTGGTGTTCACTTACAGTTGAAGTACAGATAAGAAAACTTTCGGCTCAGAATATGAGCTGTTAAATCAGATGACTCAGAGTTTGAAATGATTATCAAATAATAGAGGAGTACAAAATTGGTAAAGAAACTCAAAACTAAAGTTTTTTTTGGGGGGGAGGGGTTACAGAGCCTTAGCTATGGTTTAGACTCAACAAACTAAACTTTGTAAACAGATACAGTAGTGTGGAAATCTTACTTGCAATCACCATGCCTGATCTTTGTGCTGTCTGAGCAGAAGCATGCTGTAGAAGAATGGCCTGCCCGTTACTTTTACAACACTCAGGGAAAGCTCAGGCAGACAACTAGTGCTGATTTACTTTAACTGCAGATAATATTTACATGTATATTTAGAATACAGAAGATTGTTAGTGAAAGCTGATGAAAAATTAGTTTTTAATTTTGCTCTTTTATTGATTAATTGTATTGGTTATATTTGCTTTGCCTTTGTTTCCCAGTCATGAGTAAAGTGCCCCATTCGGTATGTACCATACTAAGCACCTGCAGTAATTAGAGAAGCCTCAGAGGTTTCTAATAAAGAAGATCAAGGGGCTCCAGTATGTGCCTTACACGGACCGACTAAAGTCCCTGTCACTATACTCCATATCGTATAAACTTCTTAGGGGAGACTTATGCCTGGCCTACAGAGCAACATAAGACCCAAATGCATATCTGTAAATCAAATGGGTCTAGGGCTACCCATTCCAGGGACTTAAATATGGCCTGCAACTTAAATAGGACTTGCTGGAGAGAACATATTTATATCCCAGCAACTGCTGCATCTTTCGAACAGGCTACCAGTTCATGTAAAACAGAGTACCTGCAAGACACTGCTCAAGAGGAAACTGGACAAGTGGATGGGGCACTGTAAATTCTTACAGGGGATAA
Source organism: Protopterus annectens (assembly GCF_019279795.1). NCBI lineage: Eukaryota > Metazoa > Chordata > Ceratodontiformes > Protopteridae > Protopterus > Protopterus annectens. The sequence continues at coordinate 955,966,435 of NC_056727.1, forward strand.
CACCTGCAACCCTCCTGGACATGGGTAGTCAGCACTAAATGCAATCTTGGGTATTGACTAGTACTTCTACGGTCTTATATTGGGTTGAAACGGCTAGGCTTAAAATGACCTCCGGGTCGATAGCCTAGTAATCTCCTATGATCCTATGATCCTATGATTTTTTGCTGACTGTGGAGCTGGTTTGTTGTTGCAACTTACTGGTTGTAAGTTCAAGAACCATGTGTCCCCTAACGGACCAGCACTTAGAGAAGTTCAGTGCAGATAATCCAGACTCAGTAATAGCAGTCTATAACGTGGCTGTGATCTGTGCTCTGGATTCTTATACCCCAGTCTGTATACATCCCATATCTATTGCCTAGCATAAACCATGGTTTGACTATGAGTTAAGATAATTACAAAGCCAGGAGCAGAGGTTGGAGCAGAAATGGCATATGGCTTGCCTCCTTGTGAATACACTTAGTCTGGATATTTACTGTGCTGTAAACCAGATGTAGCTGTCATGTAAGAAAGCATTGTCTATGTCCAGTGAGATCTCGATGACATCCAGCAATGCTACTGCACTGCTTCAAGTACTGAGCAGGTTGTGCAGCATAGCCTATGCCACTGTTCAGTAAGATTCACCCCAATTAAAGTGTGAGGAAGTTGGACAAGCCTTCATCAACAAGCTGTCCAACATAAGACAGTCTTTCTCCAAAGGATAGCCCATAGAATGTTGTGATGGGTCCTTTGCTGACTGAACAGACTTTATCTGGGCTGAGTTTGGTTCTGTTGGTTCTGCTGATGATAATAAGGTCATAAAGACTGTTTCATCTGTGCGTCTTACTTCAAGCAGATTAGAGTCATGCCCCATAAATCAGATGACTACTTGCATTAAGTTGTTAGGGTTAATTATTTTGGGTCATTGCTGAGGACAAAAAGTGTTTCCATCTGTGAATAAAAGTGCTCTTGATCACCCTGATCCTAATATAATACAGATGCTTGATTCTGACCCGTGGGAAACTTACCACCTTGTTCCTAACCTCCAGTTTATTCAAAAGTTTACAGAAAAGGTATTTTATACACAAACGTATTCATATCTTATATCTCACCCTCTTAGAAGTATGTCTTTTGAGTTTTAAACCCAAGCATGGTTCATAGGTTCATAGATTAGTACTAAGCTAACTGCCCTTTTGGGCCATTTGAAGCCTAGCCAGTTACCCCATGTGAGAATCAAACTCTGCACCTTGTGTCTTTAAGGTAAACACCTTAACCATTATGTCATCCTCCCACCCCATGTAGTGACACAACCATCATTCAATGACCTACTGATAGCAAGGGATTAAAGGTAGTATTCCAGCTTGGTCCCCCCTGGATCTCTTAGCAGCTTTATACTGTAGTTCTATGAGGTCTGCATGGAGCACCTGAATTTTTTTGTGGCTTTTACCAGCACTGTCCTTGAGGTGATTTGCCTCTTACCCCTTGAGTCACTACAGCAGGATCATATTAGGAGTTATTTCTGCTAGTTCCCTCCCTCTGGAATACAGAATGCCTTAAGGCTCTGATTTTGGTTCATTACTGTTCATAATGTACACACTGATATTAAAGGAGGTCATTATGGGGAGAGGAATTCACCATCAGCCATATATGGATACTATTCAGCTTCAGTTCTCTTTCTACTCAGGCATCTCTTCCTGATTTTACTACCCTGGAGAACTGCTTGGGCAATAGGCTGCTGGTGTACAATTGACTCAAATTCAGACAAAAAAACAAAGCTATGTTGAATCATACTACTGTCTGTCCTTCATATCTTCTGTTCTCCTTGTTGTTCACCTATGGGGGAATCAGCTGTAATTTGTACCTCATGTTTGTGATCTAGGTGTGGTTCTTGATGATAGGTGATGCTCAAAGATCAAGTTTCAGTTGTCATTAGGACATCTTATTTCCATCTTGGGAATATCTCCCAGACTAAGCACCGAGTACCATCATCAGACTAAGCCACAGTAGTTCTTGCCCTGGTAATGTGCCAACTGAACTATTGCAATGCCTCCTTACTTTGGGCTGTAGATGGTGAACTGGCTCATCTACAGTGAGTGCAGAATTTGTCTGCAAGCTTACTGACCAGCACTCCTAGAACTAGCTATGTTTTGCCAGAATTGCAGAACCTGCACTAGTAACTGAATGCAGTTAGTTATTTATTTAAACTGTAATTCCTACCTACCATTCCCTTCACAGAGAGGTTCCAATCTGTTTAAAGAAGTTCCTAATACCAGATGTCCAGACAAGGAACCTTGGGTCCTCTAGTAAGAGGCTGCTGTGATTCCACATTTTTTGTTTACCTGCTCCATTCCTGTAAACCCATCTACCTTCTATGTCGACTGAGCAATTCTGAGCACTCTTTTAGATGATTCTTAAAATACCATCTGTTTAGGAAGGTCTATTTTGATAGCTACATCTAATTTTAGAATTTTTATTTTATTTTTTATTCATGGTTTGGTTTATAACTAGATCCTTTCCGAATTTGATTGGATTGCTTAGATGTACCATGCAAGTCCACAACTGGTAGGGTTGGCTTTATTGGCCTGAATGTTCCCATAAAGACTTAAAAAGAAAATAAACACTCTGAAACCATATAGCTAAAACAGTGGTATGTCCTTAAGGAGTCATTTGCATATATCCCATGGGTCTCTAATTTAGGAGGTTTAAGGTATTATTCCAGTGAAAAATCTAGCTTGGCTAGATCCTTCTTATAGTTTTTTTTTTTTTTTTTTTTTTTACTGAATGGTTTGTCTTTATGACCTTTATACACTTTGGTTTTAATACCTCTTAAACTGCAGACATTAAAAACTGGTACAAAAGCCGCTAAAAAGTAGTATCATCCAGCCAAAAATCTGAACATCTAATTAGCATAGCAATTGAATATCAGATAGCACCTAACTCATCCCAATTCCAGAAGGAATGTGGGACTCTACTCAGAAACACATCTTTAAAAGCAGAATAACAAAAATGATGGAAAAATATAAGCGCATTATGAAAGAGACAGTGTAAAAATGGTAGGCATTAATGAACTGTATTGCAAAATTCTGTTACACAAGGTCATTTATTTCCCTCTTTCTTTAAATTATTGGTGGCGTTAATACATTGGTCATGTAGTGGTTTTCTGTGTACTAGATAACTTCAACAATCACATGGGATGAGATAAGATTCAGAAAATTATGTGAAGGGGTAAATCAAGTCCTGAAAATAGAGACATACCTCCAGAAATTGCAACATTGGGTGCAGGTGTAAATTGGGCCAGAAAATAAGAATGTTCCTCCAAAACAGGGACAGTTGAAAGGTCTATGTGCCACTTTTTGCTATTCTTGATTTTATGTTGATTCCATATGTACAAAGCTTGGAGTTTAAGCATTATACCTTAAATAAATAATAAGACTAATGGTAATGTAGAGGGCTATGAGAATGACTTGTTTTGAATGTTTATAGTTCTCTTGTTTCCCTACACTTTTCACAGTTGATGTAACTATAGCCTTTGACCCAATTGATTACATTCTCCTACTCAATTCCCCTCCATTTGGTAAAAACTAATACTAAAGTTCTTGAGTGGTTTATTAATTACATTCCCACATAAGTGTTCTGGTTAAAATAGGCTCAGAAAAGTCACCAAGTGCCTGTCTGTCTGAAGGTATGCTTCAATAATCCGACTTGTCCCCATCTGCTTTATTCTTCACAGTCTAGCAACAGATTTCCCCCTTACCTTTCACATCTATCAATCATCTTATATCACGAAGATACAATAATGTGTATGTCCAGCCCATCACAATATAGACTCAAAGAAGATTTGGAACATAAGCTTATCCTTACCTCAAACTGGTTTGAAAAAGAAATTACTGACAGATACAAAAATGACGCAGTCTTTAGTACTCAACAAAAAATTATACACTGCCTCCCAAATCTTGCATTTTGTCCACAATGATCAAGAAATCTGTGAAACAACAAACTATCTTGTCTAGATAGGTATCTGGTTAGACCCCTGGTTAAATTTCTGTCACCACATAAACATGTCAAAAGCCAAAATCAACAAATTTGTTTTCTGGTCCTAATAGTATCCCATTTTTTGAACCCAACAGGAAGAAATGCACTTAGAAAGGGTATTGTCCTTGGCTGATTAGGGTTGTCTGTCTATCATATCCGCAGCTTCCAGCAAAAGCCTGTTTGTCTTATAAATTATGAGTAAACATCTGCAAATTCATAACCATTTCTCCAAAGAGAGTTTAAACTCTTAAATATAGAAACCCTTTCCCTTTCTTTCCAGTGTACTGATCATTAGGTCTTCCAGCTCCAAAGACTTCTCTACCCTTTTGACTTTACAAACCTCACAAATTACACTTCATTGCACCAACAGTAGCTTTTCCCTCAATGCCCCTAAACTCTGTGAATCATTGTCTGCCAAACAAAAAGGAATTAATTTGTTTCCCTAATTCTGCTCTGAACTGAAGAATATCTCCAGAAAGAAGCTAACTGTACCTGTTTTCCCAGCAGTTGAGTTACGTAAGTTAAAAATATATTCCAAACTATTTTATTTAACAACTATCACAGCTGACATCCTTCTTCTACACTTGTCCTTCACATTTCCCCGTCTCCCCTTCTGTTGACCCTTTCCCTCTCTCACTTCCTATTTTATATCAATAAATGTTGTAAAATGTGTACATACTTGTATCTGCTGATTATGTTTTACTGTTCTGCCATATAAGATTAACATTCTTAGCCCTCAGATATGTAGTAGCTGACACCAAACAGTCATACCTGGAATATCTGCTCTAAAATATTGTTTTGCTTGCAATAAAGTTTGTAGATGTCTGCAAGTCATGGTCAGTTCATGGCAACTCTATGGGTAAGCCCCATAGAGTTCTCACGGCATATTACAGTAGATTGCCAGGCCTTTCTTCTATGCAGATACCGCTGCTGCTCACTTGTGCCCCAAACAGGTTTTGAACCCAAGTCTACCAGTTGGTAGTACTGTGCCTTAACTTCTAAGCTATCAGGCTGGGGTATTGCTTATAATACTAATACCTAATTAATCAATGTTGACAAACTATTTTCTGTACAATCCGAATTACTTTGTATTGAGAGTTTCTATTATGTTGTCTCTGACAAATTTTGAACTGTGTGTTATGTTAATTATTTCACTTCTTCATGGACTATCTACCCATTTAGCATATGATTACACAACTTGTATGTCTGCAGTTAGCTTGTAAACATTTTTTGGCCTGAAAAAGATTCAGTTAGTCCAGTGCACTACCCTGGTAAACACATTTAAATAAATCATTTGAATATAAAGAAATATTCTGTGATATTTCAGCTTAATAACATGTTTCAGATTTATTAACTACAGGAGAAGATGCTAAACAGAATAGCCGCAGTGGTGCAGCGGTAGTGTTGTTGCCTCACAGCAAGAGGTTCTCCTGTTCAATTCTCAGCTGGAGTGCCCTCTGTGTGGAATCTGCATGTTCTCCCCTCAGTCAAGTGGCATTCGAAAGACATGCATAGAATGGGCGTGCCTTTGTTGAAGGTTGGGCATTGAGCTGGCACCTCAGCACCCATAAAAAAATCTACTGCCAATCATTAGCAGACCAGAGTTCTGCAGTGGCAACCCTTAACCGGAAAAGCCAGAAGAAGAACAACAAGGAGAAGATGCCAAATAAGGTAGAACTAAATATCAATTATCCCAAAGCAGATGCAGTTAACAGACTCTCAGAAAGATCATGGCAAAACAAGGAAACATATATTCACCTGCAAACGCCTAGTAATGAACCATCATGGAAGATATGCAGGTTTTCCTTGAAAAACAATGTCTAACCACTTTTTGTGTTTGTGTTTAATAATATGTTCAGGTCAGTAAACCAGACTCTACAACATATACACTTGTTTGACCTTTTTTAAAGCCAGTCAGTATATTATAAGTGTAGACTCCTCTGTGTTCTGAAATATTCAGCAAAAAGGCTCTGATGTACCCAGAGAAATGTATCAAATAAAGTGGAAAGAAGGAAATAAAAGTTTCACATCAGAGCCTTACTGAATATAACCAGAAACATCCTGGCAGAACACAGAACCTTTGTGTGCAGTAAATTTGCAAACTTAAGGCATCAGGGCATTGTAAGATGCAGGCAGCAAGGAGTCCCCACTAATTCTTCTTATAAGGAAAGAGAGCAGAATGTTGGCTGCTTAATTTCTTACCCTCCACATGACTTTCCCTGTTTTGTGGGGATTTTTGTGGAACCAGGTTCAACTGGATTATAGTTGGAAGTGTTCCCTTTGTTCCAACAAGCTAGCTGCAGATCTGAAACCTATTTTTTCTGATATAATCTATTAAAACGAATCTTTAATGAAACAACTTCTCAAAAATTATACAAGAGCACTAACTTATCCCATAAAAGGACAAAAATGTGGATTGGAGGATGCCAACCTTACCTGCCTCTTCTTTTTTTTTTTTGAGAAGCTATTTATTATTATTATTATTATTATTATTATTATTATTATTATATTTTTAAAAGAACTTGAATTTTGATCATTATTCTCAGCAAAGTGGCAACTCCCTATAAGGTTAATTTCATAGTTGCTATTCAGGTTATGTTCTAGGCAGTATTTTAACTTTTAACTTCAATACTTCCTACTGCAAGTTACCTTCATGTGTTAGGGTCATAAAATGAATACACTAATTATTTGTGGTAGCAGCACTACTGAAAATTATCAGTTGTGTTGCAGAATTCAATGTGGTAAATACAGTCACGTAACACTGATATGTTGTTATAAAGTCTACAATAATGTCCTTAGAGTTCCTCATGAACTCAAGGACTATCTTTCCTCATATCAAGGTCCAATGCATCGTACATGCTTGTATACCAAAATGAGATGGAGTTCTAACAATACTGTGCAAGCATTTGGGGTGATAAACTGAAAACTGACAATGTTAAGCTGTTCTATTTCATCTGGTGAGCATGATCTCATATCTCATAACTGACAGTTATTAACATATTCTTACACCACTGTTGTAAGAACTGTAGTTCTCCAAATGTATTTTTTCATTCAAAAGGAAATAAATGCTTATTTTGCAAAACCACCTCCAATGCCATATGTGAAAATCTTTATTTTAAATATTCACTTGGTATCTTCATAAAATACTATGCTGTTTGCGATGCTAATACTAGATATAGAATTATTTTTAACATAGCATTTCAGCTGCTGAATGCAGCCTTGTAATTGACACTTTTCAGGATGCTTAATGAGCACTTGCAATGCAGCCATTTTTACACAGAGCTTCATAACAGCTATCATGTCTTAGATTCAGAACAAACAGTATTTCACATTCACCATCATAGTCATTCTGTAATGTTTCATCTTTATTTCTGTGTTTATTTATTTAATTTTGAGTCCTGAGTAGGTGTATTGCTCACAAGTCAGACATAAAGGCCAGGATTCATATAGATGCATTGCGGGGCAAAATAAGCCTTGCACCCTACAGTGATAATACACCATTTTATAAAGTAAACATAAATAACTAACTGGGGAAAGGTTGTTGAGGTAAGCAGTTAGATATATTTTAGGGTAAGCACTGGGTACAGAATGGAAAAGATTCAACCTTATCTAAATGGTGCAGGAGAAGACATAGTAAAGTAAAGTGGAGGTCTGGCAACAGAGACAAACGACACGAATAAAAAAACAAGGTTGACCAGCAAAAAGTAACCGGGTAACACACAAAAGAAGAACCATGTAGTAAAATCCTTCTCCTTTATTAAGGTAAGATCTGAAGAAGTTCCACTACAATGCGGTACGAAAAGCGCTTTAACTAATAAAGGAGAAGGATTTTACTACGTGGTTCTTCTTTTGTGTGTTACGGTACCCGATTACTTTTTGCTGGTCAACCTTGTTTTTTTTAAATGGAGATCTAATGCAGCATTGTGCAAGCTTGAGACAATGGATACTTAGCCCAGTGGAGGAAGCATTAGTCAGAGTCTGCTAGAGAAATCTGCTGCTATGCACCTTATATCAACAACCTATAGCATATGGCAAAGACCTCTTATCTGCTGCCCACCCAACTGAGCAAATTATTTTATCAATAAATGGGATGGAAAGGGGAATCTACGAAAGTATGAAAGAGGGAATACAGCAATCAGAGGTACACACATAAGAAAAACATAAAGGGAAAGGTAGGTGAGGTAGGAAAGGCATAATGTTTTTGTGGAGATAGGACCATTATTTTATCTATATCTATCTATGTATGCATCTCTCTCTCTCTCTCTCTATATATATATATATATATATATTTTTTTTTTTTTGGAGGGTGATAAGAAGGGTGAAATGTAAATGGGGAGGAAGTATGGGGGAGGGTAGACAGTACAGACAGAAACCAAACATGAAACAGGACAAATAGAGGTGGACTGTGTAGATCAGTATGTATGTATACCTTTGAGAAGCTTTCAATGGGCTTGCACATGTGTATAAACACTGAGCACATGTGAGCCAGACTGCCATTTTGTAGACAGCTGTTGAGATGTAACCATGCAGTTCTGTAATGGTCTGTCAGTTAATCAGTTAGTTTATATTTTATGTTGCTGCTATCCATACTGATGTGTTTCTAATAATAAAGCATATAAATGAATTACCCCACCTGTTCATCTTGAATCATAACATAGACTGAGCAACATGGTGTCAGAATGGGATACAGAATCAAGACCAAGAGGTACTCAGTTAATATTGGAGCAATATAGAGGAATGGATCATCCTTACTGCACGTACAACTTGCAAAAGAACTCAGAAACAAATTCCAGTACTAAAACTTGCTTAAATGATTTCTTACTCAAAGAATGTAAAATGAAACACTCAGAACACTCAAAACAAATTTCTAGTTAAACGAAATGTCCGAAACTGCAACATATTGATAAAAATATTTGCAATAGTTATGAAAATTTTTGAAATAATGTCCGAATCACATAAAATGTGTAAAATAAGGAAAACGACCAAATTTTTTGTGATGTGCTACTTTTTCGCATTAATTAAAGCTATTCAACATATCCAAAGTATACTGAGCGTTCACAAGTTTGTGCATTATTACAGTGCAGTTAATTCACAAAATAGTCATTTCGAAGCATATTTCGCAAAGTACACTATTTCGAAGAGTTTAATGTGCATCTGAATGTTATTACAAGTACTTGTGTGTGCATGTTTGCACATAATTGCAAGGGCCATATTTGCAGTGTGTTTGAGCATATTTTGTTGGATGGCTGAAGGATTTCGACAACCTGGTCCACTTGTATTTGATAATTCAGAAAAACAAGTTCCGTTTAAGTAGGAATAAAAAATCACATGATCAGACTCATAAAAATGTATTAATACACTTAAAAAAGTACATATGTAAAAAAGTGAGTGTATAAGAAGCTTTAAAACAAATAAATGATCAGTGTACTGCTTCTTCAATAATAGGCATATGTCCCTTCTCAACAAACTATCCAATGTTGTAACGATAATTTTGCTTAAAGAAGTAACATATATATATATATATATATATATATATATATATATATATATAAAACCATGCATAAATAGTGACCAATGTTTTTTATCTACACAAACTTTTTAGTTTTAGTAAACACTCAATGTTGCAAGACTCGTTTAGACCAGGTTCAACAAAGGCATTTAATCTAATTTGCCATGCAAGTTCGCGTTCTTCTAGCAACAAATTTAAAGGACCTCCACGAATGTCAAACTGAATTTGATCTATTGCCCTGAAAGTAAATTTATGACCTTCATTCAACATACTATGTTTAGCAACTACATTATCAATTTTATTTGTTCCTATTGCATAAGTGTGTTCATAGATCCTGTCTCGGAGTCTGCGCTCTGTTTTCCCAATATAGAATGCTCTGCAAGATGTACACGTAGCAGCATAAACAACCAGTTTGCAATGCAGTTTATGTTTTAGTTCATACTTTCTCCCATTGATAACAAATGTCCTACCTGTAGCTATAAATTTACACATATTGCAGCAGCCACAAATGGACATACCAGCAAATCTATGGACACCAGTATTATTTTTTGTCTCGAGCAAGGTTTTCAAATTCATACCTCTTCTAAAGACAATTTTTGGTACACTGCCTAACTTTTCTGATAGTGATGGAGTTGTGCTTTTCTACAGTTTGTCTTGTATTTGATAATAATATTGCAGAGAATTGGAGAGTGTTTGAGCAGGAGTACAATATTTTCATACAAGCTGCATTTTCTACTAAAGATGCACGTACAAAGGCATTTATTCTGCTTAATTTAGCTGGTTCAGATGCCACAGAAAGAGAGCGTTAATTTGTAAATGCACCTGCTGTGTTTGAAGCAGAGGGAGAAAACCATCATATAGTGGTACCGGCTGAAAGAAGGGAAGACCCCAAGTGCTTAAAACTTAAATTAAGAGAAATGTGTAACCCCTAAATGAATAATAGAATGGAAATGCACTTATTTTACACAATGGATCAAAAGTCTGGTGAAACTTTTGCAGCATATATAACTGACTTGAGAAAGAAAGCTAAAATGTGCAGATTTGGTGATTTAAGGGATGAGCTGAGAAAAAACAGACTTGTGTGTGGTATTTAAAGATGATACTGTGAGATTTTGCTTCATGACAGTGATTTAACTTTGAATAAGAACATTGAGATTTGTCAGATATATGAGCTCACAGAAAAGCACACAAATATGTTTACAAATGTGAAATGCATGCTTCCTTCCAGTATCTTCTAGTGTTAATGTTGATAGTATGCAGAATGTAGTTAAAAGAAACAGACCCAAGCACATGGCAGCAACTGTAAATCCTGTAACAGTCCCTGGTAAACCCCATAGCTTTCTAGCAAATGCCAGAGCATGCACAGTCTCAGTGAAGCACAAGGGTGAGTCAGCAAACGCAAAGCATGTTCCCTCACCTAGCCTCATAGTCAGCTGTCATAATTGTGGTGATAATCATGTGTCTAAGAGGGAAAAGTGCTTAGGTTTTTTTTGTTGGCGATGCCACAGATGTAAAAAGTGGAATCATTTCCAAAGATTTTGTAAATCAAATAAGGCACATTCTTTTATTAAAAGAGGGCATTCCAAGAGGCACGTTGATCAATTAGAAAGCTGCAACCCTACTTTTTTATGTTGATGCTGTGTCTGTGCTTAATGAAACAGTCAATGCAGTAGATTTATGGGCAAAGAATGAAGTATTTTGTACTGTTCAGATAAATGGAAGACCCATGGAGCTCAAAGCTGACACAGGTTCAAACTGCAATGTTATGTCAGCAGAAACATTGGCTAGAGTATGTGCTGGTGAGAAGCCTGATTTGACAAAGTGTGCAAAGTTTGCTGCTTATGGTGGTGAAGAAATTCAAACCAAAGCTTCAGTAGTGCTTTCTTGTTACTTTGGTGGGAACAGCTATGACTTGCAATTTTATGTAGTCAAAAAGCACGCAGAGTCATTAATGGGCCTCAGAGAACATTTAAAAATGAGACTGCTTTCATTTAATAAAGAGGTCCACCATGTAAGCCTGCATGACACATCTCAAATTTCACCCAAACTATTTTTTCTGAGTATGCTATTTTTGCAGACAAACTAGGCAAACTATAAGTTGTGTACTCTATGAAGTTAGACCCAGAGGTCAGCCCAATTATCAGACCAGCACAGAAAGTTCCAGTAGCTATGCAGAACAGAGTCAAAGCCGTGCTAGACAAAATGGTGCAGCTAGGGTAATTTGTCCAGTAGAAGAACCTACTGAATGGGTATTGTCTATGGTGGTAGCTCATAAGAAAAGCTCAGATGATATCAGAATATGTATTTATCCAAGAGATCTGAACAAAGCATTAAAAAGGCCTGATCATTCAATGTCCACAGTTGAAGAAGTTACTGCCTTCATGCCAAACGCCACTGTTTTTTTTCTGTTTTGGATGCAAAGAGTTCATTTTGGCAAATTTTGCTAGACCAAAAATCTTCATTGCTAACCACTTTCAGTACTCCTTTTGGCAGGTACAGATTTTTGAGAATGCCATTTGGGATAAATTCTGCCAGTGAAGTCTTCCAGTGTGCATGGAACAATTTTTTCTGGATATCTGTGTGCTATTATAGTAGATGATATTCTAGTAGGAGGTAATGGTAAAATCAAGCATGACAGAAATCTCAAGAAAGTTCTGGAAAGAGCACATGAAGTGAATCTTAAACTGAATCCTCAGAAGTGCAAATTCAAGTTACGAGAAGTTACTTATGTTGGTCATTTGTTTACCAGTTCAGGCTTATGACCAGATCCTTCCAAGCAAACAGGAATTCTTGAGATGCCATCTCTAGACAATGTCCAAGCCCTACAATGTTTTCTTGGCATGCTCAACTATCTAGGCAGGTTCATTCCTGATTTAAGCCAGCTTTCAGCACTGCTCATAGAACTGGCATCCAAAGATGTCATTTGGTCATGATCAGAACAACACCAGAGAGCATCTGATGTCCTGAAACAGAGAATTGCCAGTCCACCAACTCTCAGATACTATGATGTTCACAAACCAGTAACTCTTTCTTGTGATGCTTCAAAGTTTGGTCTTGGTACAGTCATTCTTCAAGAGGGCAGACCAGTAGCCTATGCATCCAGAACTCTAACCCAAACTGAGATGCAGTATGTGCAGATAGAGAAACAACTCTTGGCAATTGTGTTTGCATGTTCGAAGTTCCATAATTATATTTATGGCCGACCAATTCAAATTGAAACAGATCACCAACTTCTAGTCATTATTTTGAGAAAGCCTATGCATACAGCTTCTGCCAGATTGCAACACATGATGTGAAATTGCAAAAGTATAATTTCAATCTTGTCTACACAAAAGGCAAACTTCTTTATCTTGCTGATACGTTATCCAGATCACCCAGAAATACCACTGAACAGCAGGAAATGAGCGACTTGATTTTGAAGTCATGGAAGTGAGAAATTTTTCTTCCACACATCTTGATGAGCTTAGAAGTCACACAGCCTCAAATCCAATTCTTCAGAAGTTCAACCACTTTATCAGTCAAGGATGCCCTTCAAAGCAATCTTGTTTACCTCATGACCCGCAACCTTATTTTCCTTACAGAGATGAGATTTTGTTTGACAATGCTTATCATCATGAAAGGTCTAAAAGTAATTGTTCCAAAATCCTTACAACAAGAGTACATTACCATCTTGCATAGTGGACACCCAGGAACTGATTCTACCAAAAGAAGGGTGAGAGGACTAATATTTTGGCCTTCTATGTCAGGAGATATTGAGCAAGTACTTTCATCTTGTTCTGTATGTAATAGGACTAAGCCACATCAACACAAAGAACCACTTAATCTAAACCAGATTTCTGAACTACATTGGTCGACAGTAGCTATAGACATTTTCAAATGGAATTGTCAACATTACTTGGTGTTAGACTCTAATTCAAATTGGTTTGAGATTGACCTACTTCCTAATCTAGCATCCAGTACTGTCATTACTAAGTTAAAGGTTCATTTTGCATTTCATGGTAATCTGCATAAAGTTATTTCTGACAATGGTATACAGTTTACAAGCCAGCAGTTTAAGAGATTTGCTGAAGAGTGGGATTTTATTGATGTTACGAGTAGCCCTGAGTACCCATAGTCAAATGGTTTGGCAGAACGTGCAGTTCAAAGTGCAAAACAGTTATTAGAGAAGTCAAAACAAGACAATAGTGATGGTTTTCCTGAATGTCCTGAATCTCAGAAATATTCCTTGTGATAAACATCTTGGTTCAACTGCACAAAGGCTTTTATCGAGACAAACCAGAACCACACTACCAATCAGCAGCAATCTGTTGGTTCCCTTTGCTAAGAACAACAAAGCAGCGATAGCTCAACTCATGAAAGGATGTTTGTCCCAGAAGTCTTATTATGATAAGTGCAGCAAATTTCTCAATCCATTACGAGAAGGGACGATAGTGAGAACACAGACGTCCAAAGGTTTTGATCAGATTGGAGTCATGAAAAGTGTATGACTAGAGCCAAGATCGTACATTGTGGAATCATAAGGAGTTGAATTTAGGTGGAATCAGAAACATTTGTTACTGGTCTCTGATATTGTATTGCAGCATCTTGCCTGTGAAAATGACTCTAGATCTCAGAGTGAGTTATTCGGTGTTCCATTTCCAGAGGACATTCCAACAAATATCCCTTTTCCTAAGAAGATTCCCAAAACTCCTGAAACAGATTGTTCACCAATGACTGTCCCTGTTGCTAAACCCAGTCCTAATTGCTATACCACTAGATCAGGTCAAATTTCCAGACCATGTTCCAGATACACAGTGACTTGGACATGAATGTTGTGTTTATTTCTCAGTGTCTTTATAATTGCATGTCTTTTTCAGGTGTCATTTTATTGTGGGCAATTCACTAAAGAAGGATGTAGATTAGTATGTATGTATACCTTTAAGAAGCTTTCCATGGGCTTGCACATGTGTATAAATACTGAGTATGTGCAAGCCAAACTGCCATTTTGTAGTGAGCTGTTAAGAAGTAAGCATGCATGTATGTAATGATCTGTCAGTTAATCAGTTAATTTATATTTTATGTTGTTGCTATCCATGCTGATGTGCTTCTATATAATAAAGCATATAAACGAACCACCCTGCCTGTTCATCTTGAATCATAACATAGGAAGAGCGACAGACTGGTACATACTAAGAAAGGTCACATTAGATACCCACAAATGGACAAATAGGGCAGATAAATGACTGCAGATAAAAGAGGGGTATGGACAGGATGCCAGCTATCCACTGACCCAGATGGATGTTTCTGGAATCCGGTAGATGAATGTCCTGGATCTGGGTGGCCAGTGGTATGGACCACATCATGTTCTCATGGTTCATTAACAGAGGCAAGCTGGTCTACTGAATCTGCAATTTGCTGCACAAAGTGCTGATGTATGGCAACTCAGCATGTCAATGCCCAGTCAGCTCTCACCTGTGCCATCCACTCCACCTTTGGCTGAGACAGGGCAGGTAAATGGGATGGGCTACCTGCCTGGGGTTGGCTGTACCCCCATCAGGAAAAGCATTCCCACCCATTGACCCACCACAGCCATAGCCTGGGCTGAGTCAGCTGCATGCAATGGCTGATGTGCCTGTGGCTCCTTGGCTCTATCATGACCAGAGAAAGGGACATAAAATGGTGCTATTTCTGATAATGTTCAATACACAGTACAAACAATATAAGGACAGGTAAGTAGATAAAAGTCCCACACTCTCTGTTCTGCCAAAGATCTTTGCTACCTCCTGCAGCAACCAACAGTATTCCTCTCTCACTCTGCCAGTATTGAAAAGCATAAGGGCCATACCAGCCATCACCCAAAGTTGCAGGTGGCATGCAAACAATAGTTCAAATATACAACTACACATGTATATACAGTGAAACAGACACATGAGAAAATGGGTGTAGTCTGTGAAAGCAGATACACTATCACATGTTTATCCAGTGAAGCAAATGCCTGGGAGGCTGTCCACAGCCAGTAAGAACAGCTACACTACCATATGTATGTGCAGTCAAGCAGAAGCCTGGGATGCTGCTGACAGGCAGATACAATAGTCAGACACCTATAGGCAATGACACAGAAGCATGAAAAGTGAAATGATAGTCAGCACAGGGAGGTTCCCTGTCCCACCAACAAACACAGTGCCACAATAACAGCAGACAACAATGACACCCAGACTGCACATGCTGAGACCCACATTTACCACTCTGGTATAATCTGGTATTTCTGAAGAGAACCAGACTTTATAAGAAACACTACGCTGAAAGACAGAACACAGTTTAAACAGTATGAAACAGTACAAGTGGCAAACACTGACTATGCCATTCCGTGTATTCTTGCCTCACTTCTGCTTCCCACAGCCAGACAGCCTCAGTGCAGTGGTAAACAGGTCATTCTACTGTTGTCTTCACTGATTATTGGTTTGAGAGATACTAGTAGCCCTGGTCAGCTGCTATGCCAAGTTGTACCGGGCAAGTACCTTACAAAATGGGTCTGCATAGGGTCACAGCAGCTGCTGTCTACACTGGCTGTGCAGGAAATACAAAATCCACCTACTCTCTTTAACATCAGGCAGGTACTCTCTGTGAGGCAACAGCATTGGCAGCCATCAGTACAAATTTACAGCCACGTACAATGGCAGACTATGATTCAAGAGTTAAATGTGGCTTTGAATTAGATGTAGCACACCTTAGTGTCAATGTGCCATGTCATACCTGTACACATGCAGACTGCATACACAAGCAGGCATGCACAGTATACTAGTGACATGGAATGCAACATACCTGTATCTTATGTTCGTAGGATCATAGAAGTTACAAGGCAACTAAGTCAAGACACCATTTGTACTTTGCTGATACCCACCCTAAGCATGTTCCTCCTGCTTCCAGGAGGGCAAAATATGTCAGGCAAGGAACAGATTTGTTGATACCTGTCCAGTCATCTAGGTTATTCCTGAAGGAAGAGAGGATGTCACTCTGTGTAACACATAATGGTAATTTGTTGAGAAGATAGAATAACCACTAGGTAATAAATCTTCCCCCTCTGACATGTTTTATTTATGTCAGTGGATATTTAAATCCTCAGTTCAAGTGTTTATGAAACTGTCTTGTGGCGGTATAAGAGATCTAGTAAAGTAGGGTATTTGACGGCATGGAAAGCAAGACAGATTGCCTACAAGGACAGAGTATAGGGACTGTAGCTAATGGCTTTTAGACCAAAATATTTTTAGTTAAGAACCTCTAGAACCTCTAGCTGCACAACACGTTTGACTAGGTACATGATTAATTGTCTAATTCTGGCTGAGTACAGAGGGATGATAACTTCTTGGAACCTTGTTGATGTGTCTTTGGAAATTTGCTAGGCTAGACTGAAGGATTTCCTGACTATTGTTGCTACATTATGACTGAAGGAGCAAGAGTTGACAACCCAATTACCTCTCTCTTTATGCTGCAATACATTTCAGTGAAACATGGTGATTCATAGACAATGACCAAATCTATCCTCATTAATATACAATCAGTGTGCAAACTAGTATTTATTTGTGACTTTTAATGCTGAGCTGCTATGTTAGATGCCAAAATGTGCAGTGAGGCAGCAGCAGTAGCAGTAATTTGATAGATTACAACTCTATCTGAAAACAAAGAAGCAACAAATCCACAGGGCAGAGCCTAAAGAGGTTTGCAGTGTCCCAGAGTACTGTGGTAAAATTCAGGTCAACAGTGTCATGTACATGTGAGCCCTTGACTTGGAACAGAATATGGTAAAGCCAGTGTTCCTGTGATAACAGTACTGTTCAGGACAATAGCAGACTGCAGCTCCTATAGACACATACATGGTGTAAGTGATGTACCTGTATCTCTGTCTATATGTCTATCTGTTTATATAAAACTGCATATGTGGAAAGGCAGCCCACAACAACAGAAATGCCTACCCACCACCATTCTGTCTGGCCTGCAACACACTTGCCACAGGTATATGAGTAGGGGACTGCCTGGTGGATTTTGCCCTAACAATCCCTGTCAGCATTGCAATGCATCCACTTTCACCTCTGACCCTCTAGCACATTGCTCACTCTTCATTCATACAGCGATAGTGGTTTCAATCTACTACAACTGACATGATGTGAGAAGTCTTAGTAAAGGAATGCAATACCACATGTCAACTCCCGTTTGGCATCTACTTGTCTGAAGTCAAGACCAATGTAAAGGGCCTCTGGTTGACCAAATTTGCAGATGATTGCAAATTAGGAGCAGTCATAGAATCCCCCAGCAGCACTAATGTTCTCCAGGTAGAGCTGGCACAAACAAATAACTTGTGATATAGCCATGGACTATACTAAATGATAAGAAATGTATAATAGTGTCCTTCTGGAAGCCAACTACCCCTAGTAACTATCATATTGACAGCACACCCCTAAGAGGTGACCCAGTAATCAGGGACTTAGGGACACACATAGGCAGTAATCTAGCCCTTGATCATCAGGTAACTACAGTAGTGAGGAAATCATTCTACGTTCTGCAACTTATAAACAAAGATATGGCATCTAAGCTCTAGGAGGCCATTGTTTCACCGTATTTGGCATTCATCAGACCTAACATTGAGTACAATGTCCCTTTTGGTATCGACCTAACCAGGTACATCCAACACCTCAAACATCCACAGAGGTTCCTCATTAAAAGAATACAGGTCATACATATCATGTTCTATGCAGACCACCTCAAAACCCTACATCTGTATTCTGTCTCCTACACGCGGTTGAGAAGAGATTGAAACCTGACATACAAGGCATTGTCAGATCCCACCCTGATGGACCTGCATGTCTACAAAACATCAAAATGATGTCATCTCCTAAATTGCTATCCCTGTATGACCACACACTGTGGTGTACAACCTAGGTAGCCTAATGTTTCTCATTGGCAGTGCACTGTCCTCAGACAGTTGGAGTCTACAACTTTTGTCTTTTCCTATGATAGGTGTACTTACAGCCTCCACATGGGAAGGAAGGCAGAAATTAGACAACTTTATCTAAGCCAGAAACAATGTCCAGATGCAAGAAAAAAAGACCTGTGGATTATGCGTGCTGTGAAGAAAGAGTGTTCACCACAGTCTGTGTGACTGCTACACAGTGATCAAGGATTTCACAATACAGTAGTGTCAGAAGCATGTCAATGACAAAATGTGGCAGGTCTCAGAAAAGATATGAAACACCACAGCAGACTGGTCAGCAACTGGAGGGAGGTCACCTCCCACTGCAAGCCTCACAGATGATGAGACATTCTTAACATCCCAGCATTGAGATGATAAGGGCATGGGTATCATGCCTGGACTAATGGAGACAAGTTCTGAACGTGGCCAAACCCTGTGTATCTCATAGAGATAGCAAACAGGTTAACATCCACAATACATTTGCTAAAAACTAATAGTAACATATAGATCAGAGTGAACACAAATACCAATGCAAACTTTCTCTTTTGGTACATCAAGTATTAAAGCACAGAGGAATACCAGCATATGTATTTGGATGGTATAAACATACATATCTCCACCCAACATTTGCATGCGCACTACTGCACTTGATATGTTTCAAGTGGAGTCAGAATCACCCTGTTATATCTTAATTTATGCAATCACAGGCCAGACCATTTCTTTGTTGACACCTGTAAATGGTGGACATCAGGCTTAGGGTAGCACCTACACACAACTTGTTGGTGATGCCAAGACACACATTGAATCACAGTCCCAGTATGCACTGGCAATGTCTGACTCCCTACTGGGTGGTTCTACATCCATTGACAAGGATCATAGTGTGGCCTCACCCACACCTGAGCTATGGTCATTCTAGTTGGTGCACGGTTCTGGACAGATACTCTCCAAAGGGGTATTATATTTAATGATTGTCCTAGAATGCCCACAGGTATACCTTATTGAAAAGATACAAGGCCTAAACAATACATCCTGTTGAGAGACATGCCTAGATCTAGACACAATCCCTTTGTTTATAAGCTTTGCAAAATAGCATGACTTTCCTACAACAATAGACACATGTTGGTCAAAAGTTAGGTCACTGTCCACATAAGTTCCCAAATCCCAAACAACTGAATGAACTCCTAGGGGCATGTTGTCAATGTGGTAGTTCCCCAGGGTCGATGACTTACCAAAAGATACAATAATACATTTTCAGGCATTTAGTTTCAGTCCATGATTTTGGCACCAGTTATTTATTTGGGACATGCATTCCTGCAGAATGTCTAAGTCATTTGGAGATTCAATAACTGCTCCCAGATTGTAGTCATCTGCAAACTTAGTCAGTCACAGCCCTTTGGAATTGGATTTTATTTCAGAAAAGTAGATGCCAAACAGAAGTCCCAGCACACAACCCTGGGATTCAACTGGTGACTGGTCTCTTGTAGAAGCAACTTGCCCTATTTTGATTTCCTGTGTCCTATCTGTGACCCACCTGGCAATCCATTGGGTGACATAGGGGTTTATTCACATTTTATTTAGCTTTTCTACTATGCCTGAGTGGGGGGGGGGTGTCAAAAGCTTTGGATAGGCCAAGCTATGCAGTGTGTACCATTTTACCTTCATCTATTGTTTTGGTGATGTTTTCAAAAATGTTCACCAAGTTCAGTAAGCATGACCTCCCCTTGACAAATCCAAACTGAGTCGAGTCCAGTGTTTGGAGGTTCCCTATGTCCTTATTGATTAGTTCCATGATAAGTCTTTCCATTACTTTGCATATGAAGCTGGTCAGACTTGCTTATCTTTAATTGTCTGGATCTGTGGAAGGTCCTTCCTTATGCAGGGGACTGACTATTGCTGTTTTCCATTCACTTGGTAGAAAACCTATATGGAAGCTGAGGTTGCACAGTATTGCTAGGGATGTTGCTAAATCATGCTTCATGCTATTTAAGATGCATCCAGGGATATTGCCAGGAACCATCAATGCAGTATTTTTATCTTTTGATACCACTTTTAGGACTTGTTCTTGTGTGATAATTGGAGGTGAGCCAGTTCCAGGCACATCTTAAGGAACAGATGGAAGGGAGAGAGGGGGGTAAAGTTAGAACTGAATTTAACAGCCAGTAGGTTGGCTATATCTTCAGCCTCAGTGCAGGTAACATTGTTCACGATTAAGAAAAGCAGAAGACAAGTGATGCTGGTAAGCTGTACTTCCAAAAAACAGTCCAATAACATAAAAACAAAGGAAGCAACAGGCCACGGCTATATATAAATTAAAACAATTTAATCCACAACAGACAACAAAAGGTGAGCGCTTTCGTGGATCAAGCCACTTCATCAGACAATGAAATGAAACAAAAAATTCCTTTATATACCATCCCATGCTCATTGATTAAAACCCCACCTTCATTTAAAGTCACACATCATTTTATATTCAAATACACCATATAAAACAATTCATTTAAAAATTAAGTAAAAAAAAAACATGTATAAACCATAATGCAACATTATACATTACAATGTTATACATTAAAATATCACTTTAACAGGTCTCTCCCTAAGAGAATGGGCTTAATATTCATTTTGTCATTGAGGCCCTACCCCATACTGGCCCTGAGTCTCACAATCCATTCAAGTTCTTTTGTCTCAACTTTTAATTTCACATCTCCTCCTCTGAGGTTGTCCACAACTCTTACCAATCACCATAAAGATAAACCTATGTGTATCCCCATAGGTTCCTACATGCCTGGCTAAGGCATTTGTCTCTGCCTTCCTCCCTATATCAAAGAGGTGCTCCTGCATACGGTCCCTTAACCTCCTGGTTGTCATCCCTAAATAGAATGATGCACAGACCACACAATGAGCCAAATACACAATATTTGCACTATTGCAGTTCGCAGATAGTTTGAACTTAAAAACTCTATCCATGTCAGGGTGTTTAAACTCTCCACTAGAGTCTACATACAAAAATTGCAGACTTTACAGGGTATAGTACCATCTTCACCCCCAGAGGCACAAACCTGTGCCACTCCTTGTTGTAACCTGGGTCCACATAAAATCCTTTTCAGATTTTTTTTGTTTTTAAAAATGAACTTTGGAGTATCACCCACTAATTCTTCAATCGCATCATCAGCACACAGGATATTCCAATTCCTATGGAAGATGTCTTGTAAAACCTTAGTATTACTAGAATAAGTTACTGACATTCTCATAGGTCCACCTGTGCTCCCTACTATTCGTGATGGCCATAAACCATTAGAGAAGTAGGGCCTCCCCTCAGTGTTCCTACACTCCACTACTCCTCTGAGGGTATCCTGAAGCTCATTATCTGCATAACCCCTCTGCAAAAATCTCATTCTCAATTCACCCAATTCTCCTTCAAATTTAACTTGATTTGCAGGCAACCTTGATGTTCTCAACCCTTGTCCCCTCACAATATTCTTGAAAATGTGCTGGGGATGCATGCTCATTCTATGCAAGTAACTAGTTTTATGACATTCCTTTCTATGTATCTCTGTCTCAAACTGTCCATCAACACTTTGTATAACCTTAACATCCAAAAAATCGATCATGCTGAAAGAGCTCTTCATGGTAAACCTCACAAAGCTGGTACATCTATTCAGATATGAAAAAAGGGGGCAAAAGTGGATTCATCCCTCTCCCATAAAATAAAGAGGTAATCTACAAACCTCCTGTAAAACTTCAAGCGCTTACCATATTCTCCCATCAGATGTTCCTTCTCCCAATGGGACAGCTCCAAATAGACCAGCAAGGCAGCACAGAGTTCAATATATTTATTAAATACTGATGAATATAACAGACTAGTTTCGGCCAACAGCCTTCTTCAGTGTAAAACAGTATCATCAAGTTCATTTGCATCATCCTTTAAATACATATCAAGAGCCAATCAAAAAGTTAAGCTCATTAATACTAATAAGTTTGAGAAATGCTTGTAGAACATGTTTTGAAGGCACTTAGAGTGAATCATATGGTTATGCAATAATAATGAGTATATATACTCAAGTGAGGTCCATCCATCACAGAAAAGATAACCACCAAGTGAATAAATGAAGCTAAACTTATTTTTGGATATTCCAACATGTCAATAAGACAATATATTAATACATATTGTTGGTTTTAATAATCCCATATGGATGAACCACTATCACAAGCTATTCAACAATTCTTGGTTAGAGGAGCCAAAGGTCAAAATATCAGATACTGACGTTCAAGGGGCTCAAACGTGCTATGTCATAATGGAGCATATGTTGGACAGATTAGGTTATATATATATATAAAAAATATATATATATATACCAAAATTGATAGTGGGCAACACCAGTTATGAACATAGGATACAAGGTAAATCAACAATAATATTGACAACAGCCTGAACATAAAGGCTTTCACATTTGTTCAGCAGAAACATTGCAACTATTCTATATCCATCCTGGACACAATAAATGAACATCCAATGAATACAAAAAATATACAAAAAATATGATTAATCATTGATGTGTTCCAACATCTCCCTCTAGCAATGTATTCATACTTAGAATCTAATTAATCTTCCCATATTGTATAGAACACCCATGTACTTATAATAGTTGTTGGTTAACAATCTCATGGCTAGTACATATCAACTATAGATTTTCTGAAAATTCCTGCATACTATATCTTCAGGAGCATTTGTTTGACAGGTAAAGTGTATTAGCCCATATATGTATATTAATATAAAACAATTATTGAACATAACTTATAGTGGATATGTGCAATATAAAAATAGAATCAACAATACTGACATCAACAGCCTAAACATAAAGGCTTACACATTTCTTCCAAAGAGTGATGAGGGCTGTTATATCTCTAGTACATATATGGAAATGGCACCACTTGCAAACCAAAATGAAAAAGATAGGACGAGAAAACTATGATAATATATCTGGTTTCAACTTACATTATGCTAACAAGCATAAATGCTCAGTCACCTTACTAGCAAGTTAAGTGCCTCTCCTTTATGCTCCCACAAAAGGGAAAATTTGTTCTTAACTAAACATGGCCATCGCTCATATCGGACATAGTATTAAATAGGAGTCCATATGACTTAATATATTAACACCCTATTCAGTACTAAACCAGAATCTTTTAAGATTCATAATGTTAAAGACACATAAATAAGAGACAAATAAAGATTCCCCACTTGGTGTCCTATTATTAAATGGACCAATACTGATTCAATATATTCCTTACAAATGATCATTTAGTCCCGGGTGAAATAAAGCCCCCAATGTAATAATCCAATGTTTCTCTTTCCGATCCAATAACCCATGCCACCCTTGTTTGTTTGTTCTGTCTCCAGAAATACGGTCAATGACCATAAAAGTGAATCTCGCTTGAGAATGTTTTAGTGTGTGTTGGTATAGGGCACTAGTCTCCTTGTGGTTTTTGATATCACTGCGATGTTCGTTCATTCTGAATCTTAAGGCTCTGGAAGTTTGTCCAACATAAAATCCCCCACAGTAACAAGACGCCAGATACACCACCCAGTCGCTACTACAGTTTCCAAAGATCTTAATATCAAAAACTTTGCTGGTATTACGACTGGTAAATGCCTTGGATTTCAACATGTGTTGACAGGAACCACAATGGCCACAGGGGAATGACCCAATAAGTTCATCACCATGAAGTGTCAGTTGTTTGTGAATAGTTCCCCCACTTGCCATATGTTTAAAGTGTGAAAAATAGGAACCTAAGGTCTTGCCACGTTTATATGAGAAAAGGCAACGGGGTCCCAAAAAACTTCGCAGTTTATCATTGGCCAATAAAATATTCCAATGTTTATTAATGATGTTTCTAATCATATTAATATTTCTGCTATAAGTGGTGATGAACCTGACACATGTATGGGAAGATTGATTTTTATTTTTATCGTGATATTGTAATAGGTCGTCCCTCACAAGACGATTAGCTCTGTTCTGAGCCGATACAATATCAAATTCATCATATCCCCTGTTAATAAACCTCTGACTGAGATCCCTACTGGCCAATTGATATTCCTCCATGTTGGAACTGAGACGTTTGATACGTATAAACTGGGATATTGGAATACTCCTGATTGTGTGACGGGGATGTAAACTTGAGGCATGTAACAAGGTGTTATATTGCGGATACTTGCGGAAAACCCTCGTAGACAGAGTATTGTCTGGGTTCCTGTATACTGTGACATCCAAAAAGTTGATAGAATTTTTATCGGATGTCACCGAAAATTCAATTCCCCAGACATTATCATTAAGATATTCAACAAATTCCCGCAAGTATCCTGCATCAGCCCGCCACACCAACCAGCAGTCGTCCAGATAACGTCTCCAGATATCCATTTCCACCTGAAAAATGTTGTGTGATGTGTCATAGATCATAAATTCCTCAACATAAGCCATGAAAAGGTCAGCATATATAGGGGCAAAAGATGCCCCCATAGCTGTTCCTTGAAGCTGCCAATAACATTGGCCCTGGAAGTACAGGACATTCTTATTTAACACATGCTCGGACATACAAATCAAAAGGGTGTTAAATCCCGGTGAATATAGATTTACCCTTTCCAACCAATATTGTAAAGATTGGAGACCCGCCCAATGGGGTATACTTGTATATAGTGATTTTACATCCAAGGTACATAAGTACCACTCAGGTTCCAATTGGGTTTCCCTAATTAGCTGTAGAAACTGTGTGGTATCCTGCAATCTAGATCTGATGTGTCCCAACAGAGGTTTAAGATATTTAGTGAGGAAGGCTGAAAGGGGTTCAGTCAGAGAGCCTATTCGATACTATGGGTCTACCCGGTGGTTTTTCCAAGGACTTATGAATTTTGGGTAAAAGATATAATATCTGTTTGGACGGTTCCGACACTTTAAGTGAATCCAAGCACTTCTTATTAATGATGCCTTCCTCAAAGGCCAACTGCAAAAAGGCGTCAATCTCATCCTTAAATACTGGTGTGGGATCTATAGACATGTACATATAGCACTTGACATCTGACAATTGAGTTAGCCCTTCATGAATATAATCCGCAGTGTTCCAAACCACAACTGCACCTCCCTTGTCAGCAGGGACAATAACTATATCTTTATTGTCACACAAGGTATTCAAAGCTATCCTGTCATCATCCGATAGATTACTAGCCAGCATAATATGTCCCATGTTTTGGAAATGAATATCCCTCAAAATGGAGTCCATGAAAATAGATACATGTTTGCTCATAGGGGGTTGAAAAGAGGACTTACCAAAACGGAAGTCCTCAGATGGTTCTGACGTGTTATCCTCAAAAAACAGCCTCAGATTTAACATCCTACAAAAGTCATGTAAATCCTGTACTATGTGATATTCTTGACTAAAGAAAGAAGGAATAAAGTTCAAACCCTTATTCAACAGTGCAACTTGCTCATCCGTTAATATAGTCTTAGATAAATTCAACACATTCTGGGTGGTTCCAGACAAATTTCCTATTTCAGGAAGTTGTCCAAAAGGCCTTGAAGGGAAACCGGAGTGACCACTCTTTCTGTGCTTTCTGCCCCCCCGGTGTCCCTTGCCCCTTCTAAAGGGGAAATTTTGTTAGTTCTCTTCCTATTAGGTGAAGCCCTCTCACCTGGACCCTCAAAATCCGTAAGGGAGGATTCATCACCAGATGTACTATATGAACTATCCCCCTTATTTTTAAGAATTGATCGTGGTCTCTTTTTGGTGCGACTGGGCCCTGTTTTAGCCTGATTGTTATCCGCAAATCTAACCGATCTGCTTAAATCAAATGGTTTACCCCGTTGATAATCAGAAAAATCACGGTGAAACTTCTTAATTTTTCGTTCCTTTAAAGTTCTTTCATGCTCCATCAGTTCTGAGGACAGTTTTTTAATATTGTCCTGATATTTAATGGAAGATTCAAACTTTTGAGCCTCTGAACATATATTTTTGACTTCAAGTATGTTGGAATCTACTGTCCTTTCATAATATTGTAACAGTATGTTCACAAATGTCATGGATCCTGTCTGAAGTGCCTCCTGCCAATCATGGTTGAGTTTGTCGTCTGGCTTCCCAACTAGAGGTTGAGTTCGTATTCGTAGACCTCTGGGAGCCATATTCTGGGCCGAATATGCTTTGAATAACTTAAGATGCCAAATATTTGATCTAAGCATCTTGAATGCTTTTGTGATTGAGTGGAAAAACATATCACAATCAACCAGAGATGTCTGAGCCAAACTGCCTGGATCATTGCTTGGCAATTGATCAATGCCAAATACTGCTATATCTTGCCGATCAGCACATAATCCAGAAAGGATGGTGTTTAGATCCATGTTGTAAACAATGTTAAAGTATATTACTGGTAAAAACTGGTGGAGCACCAAAAGCACAAAGGAATATAATTTGGAATCAAAAATATAATATGATAGTTGAGAAACCCAGTGACATCAAAATGGGATAGAAAATTAACCACCAATCTCTAATAAGAAAACACAGGGGTGGCAGAAAGCACAACAAGGAAGTTGAAAAGAGGTCAATACCAAATATTCCCTAAGATAGGTAAAGATCCAAGGATAGGATGAAAAAATGAGGCAATATGGTATAGCACTAATGGCTTATATATAAGATAAGGTAAACCAACCTAAGTTAACTGATTTGGGTATTCAGTAATAGAGTCAGGGTCCAATAGGTCATCAAAATCAGCCCCAATAAGCCAACCTACCAACTACAGGTCATCACCGTAATCCAGCATAAGAATCAAATATTATGAACCCTTACTGTAAGTAATGCTGAACTAGGGAGGAATCCAAGAATTATATTTGTTGTGGTCCTATACTTTCAAAACCCTAAAATGTTTTGTGCAGATGTATAAACCAGATGGTCAAAAATGCAACAGACAGTAATACAGCAAGCCAATATAGAGCTTATAAGGAACTTTTGAAATCATCAACCGGTATAATTTTTCTCAAATATCAAGCTGCTAATATCACAACCAAATCCTGCTAGTAGTCACTGGATTCTCGATTACGGTATATAATAGTACCCGTACCAAATATGTAGCCAGCGAACACACACACCACAAAACTAAGAATGTCAAAGTTCAATTTTTAATAGTGGTCAGGGGACCGAGCAGTGGTTCATTTCAAAAAGGGGATGAAAGCTGGCAATTGGTGATTATTGACAGTTATAACAATTGAATAAATTATTACAATAGTATAGCTGGTATTTCCATCTGTATCTTATATTCCCAACACAAATGTTATAGTGGGAACTGTTATACTATATCATAACCATTCTATCCAGCTAGTAGCCAAATGTTCAAGGACTACAATAATATCTTCATCCAATTAGGTAGTCATTATAGGATATATGTAACTATCATTCACAAGCTGTTTGCTGATAACAGCAGAGGTTCCTTTCAAAAGGAGACAAAATCTGGCACTTGGTAATTGCTAACAACTATAACTACTGTATGAATTGTTACAATAGTGTATCTGGTATTTCCATTTGTATCTTGAATGCCCAAACACAAATGTTATAGTTTCAAATTATTAAAGATTAAACTATAGTGATATATCACAACCATTCCTATCCTACTAATAAACAAATATTAAGGGACCACACTGGTGTCTTCATTCAAACAGTAGTCATTATAGGTTCTATTCATGAACTGTGTACTAATAACAGTATAGAATGAAAGAAAGGGGGCTTGTGTATTCACTACAGTAGAACAAACTGTTATATATATATATCTCCAATGCCTAAACATGTAGTGTATACCACATGACCATAATACCCGTAGGTATATTGTTTGAAATCCAATAGGATGTATTATCAAATACAGTCCCAAGCTGAAATAGTTAGTATATAGTACTTCCCTTAACCAAAATAACAATTATGGTATTGAGATCATTATGATTCAAAACATTCCATCAAGTAACTGGTTATATCAGATTCCTTAAAGGAGGGATCGTAGTACTAGTTGTATCCCCACATTTATGGTTTAAGTGAATATTAAAGTCGTTATTCCCCTACTCAGTGTCTTATTCCCAAATCCCAGTCCTGCAGGCCACCACTTATTATTATCTTCCAATAAACATTACCTGTATAGGATTATACCAAAAAGATACTAGACTATTATAAGGTTTTGATAGGCCCAACATATATCCCTAACCAGTTTGATAATTAGCGACCTGGTGTACCCAAATATAACAAATATATTGAGCACACTGCCCGTAGACACAGGCCTCTGGGACCGGATACAGTCGCAAGTAAAATGATCAACCAATACAGGTTCAATACATCCCAATATGCTCATCTATCAAAAATTGCACACGGCACATATCACAACACTGGGTTTCCACGCCGTTTCCATATCCTGCATATATACAGTGTCCATTTAGACTGCGACCTCATTTCACCAAAGTAAAACAGTTCGTGTAACGGTATAGACAAAATGCATAAGCACGATAAAGTATTAGTTATAATTTGAATAATAGTTGAATGCGTCCCTAAATTACAATAATCTTATAACCCCCTACCAAACAAAAATATTGCTTCTAGGCCCTATATTATTAGGTATCCATTGTTCAACCAAATGTTACTCGTGAATAGGCAAGAATTTCACTAAACAATGTGATATACACAAAAACATCCTTAATACATTTGTCCCTGATAGTTATACATATCAGAATTCCAAATATAAAACAAGGCCTCCAAAAGGTTTCTAAATGGCCGTCGCTATCTATATGCAGAGTGTTCCGATCCCCAATCACTGTGTCGTAATAATCCCCAGGATGTTAAATACACATAATATTGCTGCCAAACCCTATATGGTTATTACACACTTAATACACAATCACATATAGATAATAGATGACAGGCAACATAACCAAACCATGTATTGAGCACAAAATTAGTCCTCAATACAATTGTCCCTTCAAGTTATGCCAAGCACCAAGTCCCAGATCCAAAATTCTTCTGAACGGACGTCGCTGTCTTCACATACAATGTTCCAATCCACAAGCGCTATAGCGTATTTGCCCCCAACATGATACACACATAAAGATTTGGATTGCGTGAAAAAAGTAACACAACAGTTCGATATTTTAAAATATCCAAAGTCAGTAATTCCTCTGATAGTCGGCCTGGCTACTAGCTGGATAGAATGGTTATGATATAGTATAACAGTTCCCACTATAACATTTGTGTTGGGAATATAAGATACAGATGGAAATACCAGCTATACTATTGTAATAATTTATTCAATTGTTATAACTGTCAATAATCACCAATTGCCAGCTTTCATCCCCTTTTTGAAATGAACCACTGCTCGGTCCCCTGACCACTATTAAAAATTGAACTTTGACATTCTTAGTTTTGTGGTGTGTGTGTTCGCTGGCTACATATTTGGTACGGGTACTATTATATACCGTAATCGAGAATCCAGTGACTACTAGCAGGATTTGGTTGTGATATTAGCAGCTTGATATTTGAGAAAAATTATACGGTTGATGATTTCAAAAGTTCCTTATAAGCTCTATATTGGCTTGCTGTATTACTGTCTGTTGCATTTTTGACCATCTGGTTTATACATCTGCACAAAACATTTTAGGGTTTTGAAAGTATAGGACCACAACAAATATAATTCTTGGATTCCTCCCTAGTTCAGCATTACTTACAGTAAGGGTTCATAATATTTGATTCTTATGCTGGATTACGGTGATGACCTGTAGTTGGTAGGTTGGCTTATTGGGGCTGATTTTGATGACCTATTGGACCCTGACTCTATTACTGAATACCCAAATCAGTTAACTTAGGTTGGTTTACCTTATCTTATATATAAGCCATTAGTGCTATACCATATTGCCTCATTTTTTCATCCTATCCTTGGATCTTTACCTATCTTAGGGAATATTTGGTATTGACCTCTCTTTTCAACTTCCTTGTTGTGCTTTCTGCCACCCCTGTGTTTTCTTATTAGAGATTGGTGGTTAATTTTCTATCCCATTTTGATGTCACTGGGTTTCTCAACTATCATATTATATTTTTGATTCCAAATTATATTCCTTTGTGCTTTTGGTGCTCCACCAGTTTTTACCAGTAATATACTTTAACATTGTTTACAACATGGATCTAAACACCATCCTTTCTGGATTATGTGCTGATCGGCAAGATATAGCAGTATTTGGCATTGATCAATTGCCAAGCAATGATCCAGGCAGTTTGGCTCAGACATCTCTGGTTGATTGTGATATGTTTTTCCACTCAATCACAAAAGCATTCAAGATGCTTAGATCAAATATTTGGCATCTTAAGTTATTCAAAGCATATTCGGCCCAGAATATGGCTCCCAGAGGTCTCTGAATCTGAACTCAACCTCTAGTTGGGAAGCCAGACGACAAACTCAACCATGATTGGCAGGAGGCACTTCAGACAGGATCCATGACATTTGTGAACATACTGTTACAATATTATGAAAGGACAGTAGATTCCAACATACTTGAAGTCAAAAATATATGTTCAGAGGCTCAAAAGTTTGAATCTTCCATTAAATATCAGGACAATATTAAAAAACTGTCCTCAGAACTGATGGAGCATGAAAGAACTTTAAAGGAACGAAAAATTAAGAAGTTTCACCGTGATTTTTCTGATTATCAACGGGGTAAACCATTTGATTTAAGCAGATCGGTTAGATTTGCGGATAACAATCAGGCTAAAACAGGGCCCAGTCGCACCAAAAAGAGACCACGATCAATTCTTAAAAATAAGGGGGATAGTTCATATAGTACATCTGGTGATGAATCCTCCCTTACGGATTTTGAGGGTCCAGGTGAGAGGGCTTCACCTAATAGGAAGAGAACTAACAAAATTTCCCCTTTAGAAGGGGCAAGGGACACCGGGGGGGCAGAAAGCACAGAAAGAGTGGTCACTCCGGTTTCCCTTCAAGGCCTTTTGGACAACTTCCTGAAATAGGAAATTTGTCTGGAACCACCCAGAATGTGTTGAATTTATCTAAGACTATATTAACGGATGAGCAAGTTGCACTGTTGAATAAGGGTTTGAACTTTATTCCTTCTTTCTTTAGTCAAGAATATCACATAGTACAGGATTTACATGACTTTTGTAGGATGTTAAATCTGAGGCTGTTTTTTGAGGATAACACGTCAGAACCATCTGAGGACTTCCGTTTTGGTAAGTCCTCTTTTCAACCCCCTATGAGCAAACATGTATCTATTTTCATGGACTCCATTTTGAGGGATATTCATTTCCAAAACATGGGACATATTATGCTGGCTAGTAATCTATCGGATGATGACAGGATAGCTTTGAATACCTTGTGTGACAATAAAGATATAGTTATTGTCCCTGCTGACAAGGGAGGTGCAGTTGTGGTTTGGAACACTGCGGATTATATTCATGAAGGGCTAACTCAATTGTCAGATGTCAAGTGCTATATGTACATGTCTATAGATCCCACACCAGTATTTAAGGATGAGATTGACGCCTTTTTGCAGTTGGCCTTTGAGGAAGGCATCATTAACAAGAAGTGCTTGGATTCACTTAAAGTGTCGGAACCGTCCAAACAGATATTATATCTTTTACCCAAAATTCATAAGTCCTTGGAAAAACCACCGGGTAGACCCATAGTATCGGGAATAGGCTCTCTGACTGAACCCCTTTCAGCCTTCCTCACTAAATATCTTAAACCTCTGTTGGGACACATCAGATCTAGATTGCAGGATACCACACAGTTTCTACAGCTAATTAGGGAAACCCAATTGGAACCTGAGTGGTACTTATGTACCTTGGATGTAAAATCACTATATACAAGTATACCCCATTGGGCTGGTCTCCAATCTTTACAATATTGGTTGGAAAGGGTAAATCTATATTCACCGGGATTTAACACCCTTTTGATTTGTATGTCCGAGCATGTGTTAAATAAGAATGTCCTGTACTTCCAGGGCCAATGTTATTGGCAGCTTCAAGGAACAGCTATGGGGGCATCTTTTGCCCCTATATATGCTGACCTTTTCATGGCTTATGTTGAGGAATTTATGATCTATGACACATCACACAACATTTTTCAGGTGGAAATGGATATCTGGAGACGTTATCTGGACGACTGCTGGTTGGTGTGGCGGGCTGATGCAGGATACTTGCGGGAATTTGTTGAATATCTTAATGATAATGTCTGGGGAATTGAATTTTCGGTGACATCCGATAAAAATTCTATCAACTTTTTGGATGTCACAGTATACAGGAACCCAGACAATACTCTGTCTCTGAGGGTTTTCATGAAGTATCCGCAATATAACACCTTGTTACATGCCTCAAGTTTACATCCCCGTCACACAATCAGGAGTATTCCAATATCCCAGTTTATACGTATCAAACGTCTCAGTTCCAACATGGAGGAATATCAATTGGCCAGTAGGGATCTCAGTCAGAGGTTTATTAACAGGGGATATGATGAATTTGATATTGTATCGGCTCAGAACAGAGCTAATCGTCTTGTGAGGGACGACCTATTACAATATCACGATAAAAATAAAAATCAATCTTCCCATACATGTGTCAGGTTCATCACCACTTATAGCAGAAATATTAATATGATTAGAAACATCATTAATAAACATTGGAATATTTTATTGGCCAATGATAAACTGCGAAGTTTTTTGGGACCCCGTTGCCTTTTCTCATATAAACGTGGCAAGACCTTAGGTTCCTATTTTTCACACTTTAAACATATGGCAAGTGGGGGAACTATTCACAAACAACTGACACTTCATGGTGATGAACTTATTGGGTCATTCCCCTGTGGCCATTGTGGTTCCTGTCAACACATGTTGAAATCCAAGGCATTTACCAGTCGTAATACCAGCAAAGTTTTTGATATTAAGATCTTTGGAAACTGTAGTAGCGACTGGGTGGTGTATCTGGCGTCTTGTTACTGTGGGGGATTTTATGTTGGACAAACTTCCAGAGCCTTAAGATTCAGAATGAACGAACATCGCAGTGATATCAAAAACCACAAGGAGACTAGTGCCCTATACCAACACACACTAAAACATTCTCAAGCGAGATTCACTTTTATGGTCATTGACCGTATTTCTGGAGACAGAACAAACAAACAAGGGTGGCATGGGTTATTGGATCGGAAAGAGAAACATTGGATTATTACATTGGGGGCTTTATTTCACCCGGGACTAAATGATCATTTGTAAGGAATATATTGAATCAGTATTAGTCCATTTAATAATAGGACACCAAGTGGGGAATCTTTATTTGTCTCTTATTTATGTGTCTTTAACATTATGAATCTTAAAAGATTCTGGTTTAGTACTGAATAGGGTGTTAATATATTAAGTCATATGGACTCCTATTTAATACTATGTCCGATATGAGCGATGGCCATGTTTAGTTAAGAACAAATTTTCCCTTTTGTGGGAGCATAAAGGAGAGGCACTTAACTTGCTAGTAAGGTGACTGAGCATTTATGCTTGTTAGCATAATGTAAGTTGAAACCAGATATATTATCATAGTTTTCTCGTCCTATCTTTTTCATTTTTGGTTTGCAAGTGGTGCCATTTCCATATATGTACTAGAGATATAACAGCCCTCATCACTCTTTGGAAGAAATGTGTAAGCCTTTATGTTTAGGCTGTTGATGTCAGTATTGTTGATTCTATTTTTATATTGCACATATCCACTATAAGTTATGTTCAATAATTGTTTTATATTAATATACATATATGGGCTAATACACTTTACCTGTCAAACAAATGCTCCTGAAGATATAGTATGCAGGAATTTTCAGAAAATCTATAGTTGATATGTACTAGCCATGAGATTGTTAACCAACAACTATTATAAGTACATGGGTGTTCTATACAATATGGGAAGATTAATTAGATTCTAAGTATGAATACATTGCTAGAGGGAGATGTTGGAACACATCAATGATTAATCATATTTTTTGTATATTTTTTGTATTCATTGGATGTTCATTTATCGTGTCCAGGATGGATATAGAATAGTTGCAATGTTTCTGCTGAACAAATGTGAAAGCCTTTATGTTCAGGCTGTTGTCAATATTATTGTTGATCTACCTTGTATCCTATGTTCATAACTGGTGTTGCCCACTATCAATTTCGGTATATATATATATTTTTTATATATATATATAACCTAATCTGTCCAACATATGCTCCATTATGACATAGCACGTTTGAGCCCCTTGAACGTCAGTATCTGATATTTTGACCTTTGGCTCCTCTAACCAAGAATTGTTGAATAGCTTGTGATAGTGGTTCATCCATATGGGATTATTAAAACCAACAATATGTATTAATATATTGTCTTATTGACATGTTGGAATATCCAAAAATAAGTTTAGCTTCATTTATTCACTTGGTGGTTATCTTTTCTGTGATGGATGGACCTCACTTGAGTATATATACTCATTATTATTGCATAACCATATGATTCACTCTAAGTGCCCTCAAAACATGTTCTACAAGCATTTCTCAAACTTATTAGTATTAATGAGCTTAACTTTTTGATTGGCTCTTGATATGTATTTAAAGGATGATGCAAATGAACTTGATGATACTGTTTTACACTGAAGAAGGCTGTTGGCCGAAACTAGTCTGTTATATTCATCAGTATTTAATAAATATATTGAACTCTGTGCTGCCTTGCTGGTCTATTTGGAGCTGTCTACTTGGTTTGGACCGTGCATCCCCTCGTGCATAGGACTTGGTACATACCTTCTCCCAATGGGCCATAACAATGTTGGCGTAGCCATTGGCACAGGAATTGCCCATGGCTACGCCATCCAATTGCTTGTATAGGGTACCTTCAAACAAAAACAAATTATTTTCTAGAATGAGCTCCATAAGAAGAGACAAAAGATCAACACATCGTCAATTATATAACCCATCTTCCAATAGGTACTCCCTAAAGTATTCAACCCCCACCTGATTGGGGATAACAGTAAACAGGGATTGTACATCCATTGTAATAAGAATCAATCTGTCAGCATTCACATGCATGCTAATAAACGAATACAGATCCCTCAAGAAATGTTCTGTATCCAATAAAATAGTAAGATTCCTCCTCAATGCAGGTTTCAG
Source organism: Protopterus annectens (assembly GCF_019279795.1). Lineage (NCBI taxonomy): Eukaryota > Metazoa > Chordata > Ceratodontiformes > Protopteridae > Protopterus > Protopterus annectens. The sequence goes on from NC_056727.1 coordinate 956,002,085, forward strand.
ATATCTCTCAACATATATTGATAGAGTTTCCGTGGACCAACCCCTCCCCGACACAGTAGGTCTCATTGGTGGTTCCAGGGGGGGTTTATGAATTTTGGGGATGCCCTGTATTATAGGTATCACAGGATACTTAACAATAAAATAATTAAACAAATCAATACTAATAACATTACATTGTAAACATTCAAACACAGCATTGTAAATAGAGTCATTACACCTCTATACCCACTGAAAGTCCACTTTGAGATAAAACTTTGTATCATTCAGCATGGTAAGCATGGAGTCCCTATAATAGGAATAGTCCATCATCACCAGCGATCCACCTTTATCCGCCGGTCTCACGGAAATAGAAGTGTCATTGCCCAGGCACTCTAGAGCTATTCTTTCTTCTTTACTTAAATTGTTAAAATATTTACCACTAACATCACAATCATACAAATTGTAACTGATACACACCCTCTCAAAAGCATCAAGAACTGCACTGTTGGTGGGAATAAACTCACTCGGTTTCTTGAAAGCATTTGCACCAGTCTGATAATTAACAGCACTGCCAAACTGCATTTTCAGCATTACGTTCCGTGTAAAGGCTTTCAATTCCAAAATGTTATCAATCACTGTAATTTTATTAGCCGGTATAAAGGACATACCTTTACTCAGCAGCTTGTAACTTCAAGCGCTTACCATATTCTCCCATCAGATGTTCCTTCTCCCAATGGGCCATAACAATGTTGGCATAGCCATTGGCACAGGAAGTGCCCATGGCTACGCCATCCAATTGCTTGTATAGGGTACCTTCAAACAAAAACAAATTATTTTCTAGAATGAGCTCCATAAGGAGAGACAAAAGATCAACACATCATCCATTATATAACCCATCTTCCAATAGGTACTCCTGAGGTCCGTCATGACAGTGGGACTGACATACCCTCGACTTCTAGTGGAGCACGCAGTAAATACAGTGATGTGATTACGCATCCGTATACCACAGGGCCCTCACAGGATACGACAGTTACTGTCTTGACTACATCAGATCTCATACAACAAGCCCCTTTTCGCGATCATTTATAAAGCAGAGTTTGCATGAAACAGAAGGCATCTCAGGAGGAAGAGCAGCAATCAATGACCATCAAGAAGATGTGGCAACAAGGGGGAAAACTTTAGTATGGAATATTTCACAGAGGGTGTTCACAGAAATTGAAGACAAGCTACTGAGTAAAGGTATGTCCTTTATACCAGCTAATAAAATGACAGTGACTGATAACATTTTGGAATTGAAAGCCTTTACATGGAATGTAATGCTGAAAATGAAGTTTGGCAATGCTTTTAATGATCAGACTGGTGTGAATGCTTTCAAGAAACCGAGTGGGTTTATTCCCACCAACAGTGCAATTCTTGATGCATTTGAGAGGGTGTGGATCAGAGAAATTTACAATTTGTATGATTGTGATGTTAGTGGTAAATATTTTAACAATTTAAGTAAAGAAGAAAGAATAGCTCTAGAGTGCCTGGGCAATGACACTTCTATTTCCATGAGACTGGCGGATAAAGGTGGATTGCTAGTGATGATGGACTATTCCTATTATAGTGACTCCATGCTTACCATGCTGAATGATACAAAGTTTTATCTCAAAGTGGACTTTCAGTGGGTACAGATGTGTAATGACTCTATTTACAATGCTGTGTTTGAATGTTTACAATGTAATGTTATTAGTATTGATTTGTTTAATTATTTTTATTGTTAAGTTAAGTTTTATTGTTAAGTATCCTGTGATACCTATAATACAGGGCCTCTCCAAAATTCATAAAAAACCCCTGGAACCACCAATGAGACCGACTGTGTCGGGGAGGGGTTGGTCCACGGAAACTCTATCAATATATGTTGAGAGATATCTGAAACCTGCATTGAGGAGGAATCTTACTATTTTATTGGATACAGAACATTTCTTGAGGGATCTGTATTTGTTTATTAGCATGCATGTGAATGCTGACAGATTGATTCTTATTACAATGGATGTACAATCCCTGTTTACTGTTATCCCCAATCAGGTGGGGGTTGAATACTTTAGGGAGTACCTATTGGAAGATGGGTTATATAATTGACGATGTGTTGATCTTTTGTCTCTCCTTATGGAGCTCATTCTAGAAAATAATTTGTTTTTGTTTGAAGATACCCTATACAAGCAACTGGATGGCATAGCCATGGGCAGTTCCTGTGCCAATGGCTACGCCAACTTTGTTATGGCCCATTGGGAGAAGGCACATCTGATGGGAGAATATGGTAAGCGCTTGAAGTTTTATAGGAGGTTTGTAGATGACCTCTTTATTTTATGGGAGGGGGATGAATCTGCTTTTGCCCCCTTTTTTCATATCTGAATAGATGTACCAGCTTTTTGAGGTTTACCATGAAGAGCTCTTTCAGCATGATCGATTTTTTGGATGTTAAGGTTATACAAAGTGTTGATGGACAGTTTGAGACAGAGATACATAGAAAGGAATGTCATAAAACTAGTTACTTGCATAGAATGAGCATGCATCCCCAGCACATTTTCAAGAATATTGTGAGGGGACAAGGGTTGAGAACATCAAGGTTGCCTGCAAATCAAGTTAAATTTGAAGGAGAATTGGGTGAATTGAGAATGAGATTTTTGCAGAGGGGTTATGCAGATAATGAGCTTCAGGATACCCTCAGAGGAGTAGTGGAGTGTAGGAACACTGAGGGGAGGCCCTACTTCTCTGATGGTTTATGGCCATCACGAATAGTAGGGAGCACAAGTGGACCTATGAGAATGTCAGTAACTTATTCTAGTAATACTAAGGTTTTACAAGACATCTTCCATAGGAATTGGAATATCCTGTGTGCTGATGATGCGACTGAAGAATTAGTGGGTGATACTCCAAAGTGCATTTTTAAAAACAAAAAGAATCTGAAAAGAATTTATGTGGACCCAGGTTACAACAAGGGGTGGCAGAAGTGTGTGCCGCTGGGGGTGAAGGTGGTACTAAACCCTGTAAAGTCTGCAATTTTTGTATGTATGTATGTAGACTCTAGTGGAGAGTTTAAACACCCTGACATGGATAGAGTTTTTAAGTTCAAACTATTTGCGAACTGCAATAGTGCAAATATTGTGTATTTGGCTCATTGTGTGGTCTGTGCATCATTCTATTTAGGGATGTCAACCAGGAGGTTAAGGGACCTCTATGATATAGGGAGGAAGGCAGAGACAAATGCCTTAACCAGGCATGTAGGAACCTATGGGGATACACATAGGTTTATCTTTATGGTGCTTGATAAGAGTTGTGGGCAACCTCAGGGGAGGAGATGTGAAATTAAAAGTTGAGACGAAAGAATTTGAATGGATTGTGAGACTCAGGGCCAGTATGGGGAAGGGCCACAATGACAAAATGAATATTAAGCCCATTCTCTTAGGGAGAGACCTGTTAAAGTGCCATTTTAATGTATAATGTTGCATTATGGTTTATACATGGTTTTGTTACTTAATTTTTAAATGAATTGTTTTATATGGTGTATTTGAATATAAAATGACGTGTGACTTTAAATGAAGGTGGGGTTTGAATCAATGAGCATGGGATGGTATATAAAGGAATTTTTTGTTTCATTTCATTGTCTGATGAAGTGGCTTGGTCCACGAAAGTGCTCTCCTTTTGTTGTCTGTTGCCTGTTGTGGATTAAATTGTTTTAATTTATATATAGCCGTGGCCTGTTGCTTCCTTTGTTTTTATGTTATTGTTCACAATTAGCTCAGTGTATTGCTGCAGTGTGCTTTTGAGATTACGAACATAATTAAAAAATGCCTTGTGAATGCTTTTAACTTAGCTATGTTAGCCTCACATTTAGCTTTGGTGGATTTTATTAAGCTCCTGAGTTTTTTGTTTATTTTGGTGAGAATGGCTCTAGCATTCTGGGAATTACTCTTCTTAATTTTGCTCAAAATTATCTTTATTGTAAAGCTTGTTACAATATTACTATTACTTCCTGAATGTGCAATCGTCAGGAGTGAGTTATCACTCCATACTTGTGTAATATGAACATCAGAATATATCACACTACAACTGATGAAGTGCAATATTCTAAGCAATCACAATGTGAAGTCATAGTCTTGCAATACCTACTAGTATAATACTGTCTAATGTCTTCTCGTCCGGTTGTGGTAATTTATTGTGTTGTTAATATTTTAATTATTACTGTATGTGCATTAGTCTTACTGTCATTCAAACTATGTGTTCATTGTTATGTCTTGCACTGCTGTGTATATCTGATCGACAATAAAGTTTACTTTGACTTGTTGATGCTATGATTTTACCATGTGGGTTTGTTTCTGGGGTTTACCCTGTGGTTGCTCCCTGAGCGTACAGTTGCATCTCTGCTGTTGTTTACATGCTGGTATTGTAGTGGTGTACGTTTCTGCATATTTAGTGGAGTTGACTGGGTTTGGTGGAGATTTGAAACATGCCAATGTATCCCTTAAGAGTAGGTAGTTTATCTTAAAGAAATATATAAATGTATGTTGGGTGGAAGGGATCTCTGATTTCAATTTTATTTCAAAGGAGATGGCTTTATGGTCAAACCTAATAAGTGACAGAGGTACACAAAGAATGGTGCAAAATGCCTCCAGATTAGTAAGGACAAGATCCAAGACCTCCCTAGTGGGTACTCTGATTAATTTTTCCAGGGCCTTTGTATTGGCAAAGTTCAGGGATCTCTGTGCTTGTGGACTTGTGGTGATGTAGGTTTCCCATTCTATAGCTGGATAGTATAGCTCACCTGAGAAAATGGCATTCATTTAATACTGAGTGATTGTAGTTCCTCTAGATAGTCGTTGTGACTGCCTTGGGTCATAGAGAAAGTTCTAAAAGTAGTTAATATATGGTACAGGACCTTTCTGTTAAGTATAGGAAGAAAAGTAAATAAATCTGTACCATAAAAACATCTGTGGTTTAATGAATTGATTTGTGAGTTCAAGACTGAATTGTTGAATTAACTCAGGGCTCAGTCAGTGAACAATGGCAGGCATCATCTTTAAATCAAGGATTTTCCCTTGCTGGCAATCTTCAAAATCTTAAGTCCAAGCAGTTTTGACCCAAGACACCACTCTCCTTTGGATCTTCTCCAAAGATGGATAATTTATAAGTTAATCATTTGTCTGGGACCTATTGTCTAAGCAATTATAACCTAGGACACCACCCTCTCCAGGACCCTTCCTCAGTTATCTAATTCTCCACAGTTTATGTTTCCAAGGTGTATGGAATAGCAGTTGAGGTGCCCTTAAATAAAGGTAGGTCTCTCTAATGACCCTAGAAATTAAAGGCTCATTAGTTTCACTAGTATTACTTACGAGACCATAGAATGTATTATAGCTGAACTAATAAACAATGATATAGGTGACTTTATATCCATAAATACATACCAATTCAGCTTTGTAAAAGGTAGATTATGCCTGCCTAAACTGTTTGAGTTCTGTGAAAGTGTTACTGAAGCTATGGATAAAGGGCACACAGTCCACATTGTTTATCTTGATCTTGCTAAGGCCTTTGACACTATCACCCATGCTGAGATTATTGACAAACTCCCCCAACTCAACATTAACCTGTACATAGTTTGTGAGACTGGTTGGTAACTGGCTCTCTGAGACAGCCCATGCTGTTAAGGTTGGTATTTGCTTTAGACAAAAAAATGTGACCAGTGGTATACCATGGGGATCTGTCCTGGGTCCTCCTACTCATTTGTGTGTGTGTGAGTGTGTGTGTGTGTGTGTGTGTGTGTGTGTGTGTGTGTGTGTGTGTGTGTGTGTGTGTATTGGTGATATAAAAGCTGATATCAAGGGGCTATGGCTAACCCAGTTTGCTGATGATTGCAAACTAGGGATGGTTATCAAATCCCATTCTGATACTCAAATTCCCCAGCAAGGATTGGATCAAACAAATGCTCAGTATATTAGTCATAGTCTTACCCTCAACTCCAAGAAATGAGGCACAATTACCTTTGCTAACTTTAGCAACATTACTGGTTACCACAGAGATAGCATTCCATTTAACTTTGCCACAGTCATTAGGGACTTGGGTACATATGTTGATAACAGACTCCCCCTAATCATCATGTCTCTGTAGTTGATAAAAATATCCTTCTACCTTGCACAGCTTATCCTTTGTGGTATCTCATCAAGATGCAAAGAAGTTCTTGTCCCACTTTATTCATTCCTTAGTAGGCCTACTATTAAGTATAATATCCCCTTCAGCTTATACCTCATTATGTATCCAAACCAGCTTGGCAGGCCTCAACATTTCCTCATCAAGAAGATCTCAGATTTCAATACATTTAGCTACTCTGATAGACTAAAAGCACTGGCCCTCTGTTCAGTGTCATACAGACACCTTAGGGGGTGATCTCTGCTAAGCCTTCCATGCTGTGAGTGGCCCAGCAGCCTTTGACCTCCTTCTCCTAAACAGAACCAGTGGTGAAGCAGAGACCTAAACCTACACTGACACATCAACATCATTAAATGCCATGACAAATATTTAACGTATGCCTGTTTATCTAGAACTGACTGCACTTACTTAATACTTCCCTAGCAACCTCTAAAACAAGTGTGGATAACTGGATGGGTGATTGCAAATTTTCACTAGAGATATTTGAAGAAAGTCTATTTAACTTATTTAAGCCTAAAACACCTTTTTTGTATATTTCCATTTCACACCCATAGCTCCTTATGGCAGCCAGACCTTTTTTGGGGTCTGGCTTCTTTAACTAAGCAAATTACCAGCTAATAGTAGGCAATATTAGAAAGTGAAAGGAGTTATTAGCAAAATGACACTAAGATTCTTAATCAAGGATGTGCTGCAGTAGAGAAATTAATCACTATTTGTCATTTATTATTCATATTTTCACATTTGTGTTCATGTTTTCATAACAGAGATCCTTGGATGTTACTGAGGGGTATGGTGTGATATGCCATTGTGGGAGACAGGAAAATTCATTGTTAATGTCCATTTATATCATACTATATCTGAAATATTGCTTGTTGTTTGTTAATGATTATGAACGCAAGCAATATTTTCATATATAGATAATAGTTCAAAAAACAAGTGACTTATAAACTGTTGCATTACATCAGGTGATACCATAGATGTTGTTAATGATATTTGCACTGTAAGTTGCACAACTTCAGTGTTATTTCTATTGCTAATTATACAATTAAGCAAATATTTTCATATTTCTGTAAATATCTCAATAAACATGCACTCACAGAGGAATCTCTTGTTGTCATGTGAAAGCTTATGTCTAATGAACAAGTGTTCTAACAATATATAACTAGGCTATACAGTTTCCAAGATATGAGGATTCGTTTGCAAAAGTTTAGCAAAAAATATAATTTGGGATTTATGTGCATTATAATGTATAAAAAACTATGACTGTACTGACTATTATCACAGTAAACAATATTTCTTACTGATAACATTGCTATTTGTGCAGTTTTAATAGCTTTTATTGTTCACAAAATATTTACATTTATCTGTCTTATGTTTTTTAAGTTTATTTTTTCAGAAAATGGTCAGGAATGCAAGGTGTGTCTAGGCTGCCAGAGATGTGACATTCCACACCACAAAAGTGCTAATGAGAAATATTGCCAGTCTCCCATCAGAAAAATGATACAACTGAAAAAGTGTTAAAAACAAAACAAAAAAAAACAAACAAAGGCCACAGTAGAGAAGGCTGAATTATAAAACTTTTTTTCGAGAGTGCTTTCGTTCATCCAACTTAAATGAACTTCATCAGACAAATTAAAAGCATTCCACCCCTTATTTTATAGTCATTTGAAGTCACATTACTAAAACACATTACAAGTCTGTCAACATATTAAAAAAAAATAAATAAAAAAAATAAAATATATATAAAATTTACTAAATATGATCATTACTACACCTAAAATAAAAACCAACCTAACCTAAACAGTTTTTATTTTAGTGAAACACGAAAAACCACAACTGTTGAAACTACAACATGGAAACACGATCACCAAGCAGGAATCTGTCAGTACTATAAATAACGCACTGTATAGTAGCATACTGGACAAGGACAAGTTTATTTTAACGAAACTTAAGTTGTATAAAACAAAACAACGTTTTCGTCTTCCTAAATAGGAAAACTTCTTCAGAAAAAAGTCAAGCAACATTTCACATTGTTTTAAAAGTTTCCGTTCAGGTATTCAAATGCTTAAACCAATCAGAGAGGTCGCTAGTTAATTAGTTCTTACAATTAAAGTGCTATCCACAAAGCAAAACCTAAATCTAGTCTCACTGGTGGTCACAAAGCACAAAAAACATATAATTATATCCACCTCTCCCATCCTTAAGAGCAGGAAAACTAACTCATAAAACACATCTCTTTAAAAATGTATAAGTGTGAGCATCAACAACAAATAATAAATGAAACAATTTTTACTAGTTCTTGTTATTAATGTTGCATATAAAAACACTCAAAAAATCAGTGATCAACACTCCATATGTGCCATATTATACTAGCACTCATATCTGTTAAAAATTATTATTAAAATTGTGGTTAAAATTGTTGAATTATTAGTGTGTTCGTACAACTACTTGGAGTGTGATTGTAAATACTATTTACAAACCAATCTCAACGGTGCAAGTACATAAAAGCACATACACACTAGTTTCATACATCAATATAAGAACTAATTAACTAGCGACCTCTCTGATTGGTTTAAGCATTTGAATACCTGAACGGAAACTTTTAAAACAATGTGAAATGTTGCTTGACTTTTTTCTGAAGAAGTTTTCCTATTTAGGAAGACGAAAACATTGTTTTGTTTTATACAACTTAACTTTCGTTAAAATAAACTTGTCCTTGTCCAGTACGCTACTATACAGTGCGTTATTTATAGTACTGACAGATTCCTGCTTGGTAATCGTGTTTCCGTGTTGTAGTTTCAACAGTTGTGGTTTTTCGTGTTTCACTAGTTGTCTTTGTACATGGCGACTAGATCTCCTAGCAGTCCTGAGAGTCCAAACTTATTTGGTTCGAAGAGGAATTTGGATACTCCTTGTCTAACGGACCTAATGGGACTATTGACACAACGTTTGGACACTTTAACCAACCAGTTGGACTCCGTAGACAAGAAGCTTATGGAAGCAACTACTGGCAATGGACGTCTTCTTAATGCTACCTTACAGAATGAGAGTGTTCCTCAACCCACCACTGGTCAACAGTCGGGTCAACGTTCTACCGATGCATCTTTACCACCAGGCCAACAAGCTAGTACACCTGGTACTAGCGCTGTGGGTAACAATATCGATAACTTTAGTAATGGCACGGGGCTTATTGGCGTTCCTTCACTATCAGTATGGTTGAATAACACAGGAAATTTAACTAATGGTTTCAGTCCTAATGGGGAACGACCGGTTCAAGTGCTTACCAGCCAAGATGTGAACACACAAGGTATTATGGACAAACTTAAATTGTTAGATTATAAACTGTTAAAATTGAAAAAATTGCAACTAGAAGTAATTTATTTTAAGCAATGTTTAACGGAGAGACTAGTGCCTAAAGGTTTACGGCACTTTCAATATCCAACTGGGTTATTACCTGACTCCCTGTTTCACAGAGAGCTTGTGGACTTGTTTAACTCTTCTGGCTTTTCCTTGATGGAATTAATGATTAAACATTATTCTATCCAAATAGAGAACATTACGGTGGAAGTGAATGAACTTGACAATGATATTAAGGCCAGTGTTGATTTTGTCAGATACAAATTTGACTATGAAAGAGTATTTACCAGCATTGATCAGCTCTTAGAGAAATTAAAACAAAATAAAATTAAGAAACTAAATAGGGATCGAGTAGCTTATGCTAATGGGGTAGCCTATCCCAAGCCCCATTTAACTCAAGTATGGCCTAACATTAATAATGCTAATGTATATAACTTATCTACACCTATGGAGGACTCTGCTGTTGGTAATATGGGTTCGGATCCTAACATAGCGCTAGGACCTGAACCATTAAGGCATAGTGAAAGACTACAATCTATTAATAATAATAACACTACGCAACGCTCAAATGAAGTTATTAACAACCATGTAGACAAACAGGTTTTTCAACAAGGAGCCCATTCCAAGAACCCATCAAAGCCACAACGGACTCGGAACAGGGGGAACAGACCCTGGAACAACAGGAGGAAGAGATAATTGAGAGCCCTTTTGACTTTTCGGTCAGTGATTTCACTAGACCGTTAGTATTAAAGAATGTTAATGGCGACTTTAATATTTACAATTTTTCGACAATCACTATTGAAGCTGATTTGGTGGAACTACTTGCAAAGGGTAACACCTTTGTACCTAGTAGAAATATGAGTATTGTTAAAACATTGCTGGATTTGAAATGTTTCGTGAGGAAATTAAACCTTGCTTTTCTCTTATGTAACAACTACACACCTCATGTTCCATTTAGGCCATTAAGTACTTTTAACCCCCCACTGCATCCTCTATTACGTGTGTATGAAAGTGTATGTGAATTGGACTTTAGACACATTGCACATACTCACAAACATGACCACAGTTCTAGACAAGATAACATTTCTGCTGAACAAACCTTAGCCCTGGACTTTATTAGATCTTCTATGGTACGGTGTATTAAACCAGATAAGGGTGGTGGCATAGTGATTTTTGATATCACAGATTATAATAATAGAATGGACCTAGTTTTAAACAACCCAGCTTATCGGAAGGTATCATTGAACGAATATAATATAGCGTTGTCCAGAGTCAAAAGTTATTTCAGAGACTTGTTTATTGAGGCAAAAATAGATGTAGACACTTACAATTTTATTAATATACCATTTCCAAAGTTGCCCATCATGTTCGGTATCCCTAAAATTCATAAAGACATCCAGAATCCCCCAATGAGACCACTCATTGACGTACGTGCATCTTTAACGTACCCTTGTGCTAAGGTGGCTGATTTTATTCTCCAAAAATATTTGAGAAAAATTCCACAAGTATGTAAGGACTCATGGTCTCTTTTAAAAAATTTGAACAACTTATCTTTTGACCATGATTACAGTTTTCTAACTATAGATGTGGTAGACCTTTACACGTCGATTCCACATCTAGAAGCAGTGGAATGGGTGTCTTTAATGTTAAAGGAACTGAGAGCCTCAATTAATGACATAGATGTAGTCACTGAACTAATTGACATCATTCTGACTAATAACTTTTTTACATTCAATGATCAATATTTTTTGCAACAACATGGGGTAGCTATGGGCTCCCCATGTGGTGCTAGCTTAGCTAATTTGTTTGTCGCCTACTGGGAAAAACAATTTGTCTTCGACAAACCAGAAATTTCTAACTCACTATTGTTTTATACCAGATTTTTGGATGATATTTTTATCATCTTTAAAGGCGACAAACTTGCTGCGGACAAACTTCTGGTGTACTTAAACTCTACTACAACTTTTCTTCAGTTTACTTATAACTTTAACACTACGAGTATAGACTACTTGGATGTAAAGTTATCTAAAGATCTAAACAGTTTTAAGTTGAGTTCTACCATCTACAGGAAACCAACGCACTGTAATTCTTTCTTATACTTCTCTAGTGCTCACCCTTATAAACAGAAATGTTCTGTGGTTAAGGGTCAATTAGTTAGAGCAGCTAGGATGTGTTCTATTGAAACAGACTTCGTGACGGAGTGTGAATTATTGGAAAATATGTTTGTAAGTAGGGGATATCCCATCCATTTAGTACATGAACTCATTGTGGAAGTTACACACAAGAGGAAACTAGGTATATTTAGTCCGATTTTAGTTTCAACATCATTTAACAACGAGAACACAACAATAACAACCGAGAGTCAAGATGCACTTCAGATGAGTAACACATTGACTAGTTCTGCCTTTTTGGACACAAATGAGCTTAAAGGGAACTCTGCTTATACAAATTGTAAACAGAGGTTGTCTTTTATAACAGTTTTCAACAATGATAGTAGCCAAATTAGAGAGGCACTGGTTAAAAATTGGTGTTTACTATATAAGGACAATCTATTAATGGAGAGAATTGGTCCATTTCCACTCATTGTGTATAGGAGAGGTGCAAACTTAAAAAGTCTCTTGGAGAGTAAAAAACTGAGAAAATACAATAGAATTTGTGGGTCTTTTGCATGTGGTTTTTGTAGCATGTGTAAACATGTTAAGAACAGTAGTTTCCTAGAAATTGGAAATAGGAAATTTCATATTATGCACAGATTAGATTGTAATTCTAAGGGTATCATCTATGTGGCTAAGTGTAAAGTCTGTGATGCTTTTTACGTAGGGAAGACTGATCGTAAATTTTGTGATAGGATTTATGAACATATTTATACAATTTCTAAAAATAAGAGTGACAACGCTTTAGCTAAACATGTTAACATAAATCCCGATAATTCTTTCCATTTTTTAGCTATAGATAAACTGTTATTGGACAATAGAGGAGGACCGACATCAGTATTACTGGAATGTCGAGAGTTAGAATGGCAACTATTATTAATGCTTTTAGTTGCCCAGGACTTAATGACAATTGTAATATTACTTGTCTTTTGAGACTTAAGAGTAGTTTGAGATGTTGAATCTTATAACCTTAGATAGATGTTTTTCAATATATTATCATATTTTATATATAATTCATTATTAAAGTTATTACATATATATTTTTTTGAAGAAATGTTAATGATTTTTGATCTGACATTATTATGCCCAACAAGCTTTCATTGCCTATTTTAATTGAATTAGTACAACTAGTAGCGTTTTACGGATTACCTTTACGTTGAATGTATGAAACTAGTGTGTATGTGCTTTTACGTACTTGCACCGTTGAGATTGGTTTGTAAATAGTATTTACAATCACACTCCAAGTAGTTGTACGAACACACTAATAATTCAACAATTTTAACCACAATTTTAATAATAATTTTTAACAGATATGAGTGCTAGTATAATATGGCACATATGGAGTGTTGATCGCTGATTTTTTGAGTGTTTTTATATGCAAAGTATGGTCGAACATTAATAACAAGAACTAGTAAAAATTGTTTCATTTATTATTTGTTGTTGATGCTCACACGTATACATTTTTAAAGAGATGTGTTTTATGAGTTAGATTTCCTGCTCTTAAGGATGGGAGAGGTGGATATAATTATATGTTTTTTGTGCTTTGTGACCACCAGTGAGACTAGATTTAGGTTTTGCTTTGTGGATAGCACTTTAATTGTAAGAACTAATTAACTAGCGACCTCTCTGATTGGTTTAAGCATTTGAATACCTGAACGGAAACTTTTAAAACAATGTGAAATGTTGCTTGACTTTTTTCTGAAGAAGTTTTCCTATTTAGGAAGACGAAAACGTTGTTTTGTTTTATACAACTTAAGTTTTGTTAAAATAAACTTGTCCTTGTCCAGTATGCTACTATACAGTGCATTATTTATAGTACTGACAGATTCCTGCTTGGTGATCGTGTTTCCGTGTTGTAGTTTCAACAGTTTTTATTTTAGAATATATTTAAAAAACTATAAAAGTATAAAATCTTTACTGCAGCAGATTTCTAAGCTTTAGTAAACAGGCAATAGAACATGGTTTATTTAGACCTGGGAAACAATAGGCAGCTAACATTAATTGCCACCATAATTCTTGTTTCTCAAGTAATAAGTTCACCGGGCCCCCTCTATACCCCCCCACTACTTGTTCAGTAACCCTAAGTGTAAAATGATGTCCTGGGTTATCTTGCACATGTCTTGCCAGGCCATTGTTTTCTTTCCCTTTATTAATACTATAAATATGTTTGTAGACCTGTTCCCTTATTTTGCGGTCAGTCTTACCAACATAAAAGCCAAAACATGACTGACATTTGCCTAAATAAACCACACTTTTCGAGTTACAGGCAAATCTATTCGGAGTAATAAACCGTGTATTGCCAACTATATAATCTCTCCCTATATCAATACATTTACAATAGGAGCATGCCTCACATCTAAACATCCCAGCATTCCTATTAGTAACTTTATGTTCCCTTTCCAATATGTTTTTTAAGTTAGGTCCTTTCTTATATACAATTCTAGGCAGGGCCCCTACTTTATTTCTGCAGCTCGTATCTTCCCTCAAGATACACCAATTTTTCATCAAAATATCCGTTATAATCTCTGCATGTAGTGTATAAGTAATTATTAAACTTACTTCATATTTATTACGTTCATCCTTTCTATTATCCTGTGTATCACTGCCGAATAATGCTGTTGGACTATGGTGAGTAAATCCCAAAACAGGGACAAAATAACCTTCCCTTCTTTTCATTTGTACTTCATCTGTTAATTTTTGTACAAATTATTCAGGGTACCCCCTCTTCAAAAACATTTGTTTCAAATTGGTGCACTTCAATAGGAAATCGGACTCCAATGTGGTCATCCTTGCTGCCCTCACTAACTGGCCCTTAACTACAGATTTCTTCTGATATAATGGGTGGCTGCTAGTAAAGTCCAGAAACAAATTCAAATAAGTTTTCTTTCAAAAAATTTTTGCGATGTAACACAAACCATTTCTATCTTTTAAAAGCTCTACATCCAAATAAGCAATACTCTCTCTTTTTCAAAATTAAAAGTAAATTCCAAAAAGGATGTACTTCTATTCATTTCATCCACTATTTCAATTGCAACTTCAATTTCACCTTTTATAATCATAAATATATTATCCAAGAAATGTGTGTAGTAAATTATATTCTCCATTATGTAATTTTTATTTAAGATATAATGGTTTTCCCAAAAGGACATCACCAAGTTAACGAAACTGGAGGAGAACTGCAAGGAGACCCCATAGCTACTCCCTTTTTTTGTAAATAATATGTATTTTCAAAAATAAAAAAGTTGTTTTTCAAAATGATATCCAATAATTCTTCTACTAGTTTTAATTCACCTACTGGTGCCCCTCTTTCTAAAAGAAAATCAACCACCCATTCAATTCCCTGTTCATGTGGAATGGCCGTATAGAGATCTTTTACATCCAGTTAGGAAATTGTGTTCACTATTGAACTCTTGTTGGTCCATATCCTTTAAAAAGGCCCACAAATCTTTACATATTTGTCTTTCCTTCATTACATATTTCTTCAAAATACTGTCTACTACTTTGGCAAAAGCATATGTGACAGAATTCCTCCCATCAATAATTGGATGTAATGGGGGATCCTGTAAATTCTTATGAACCTTCAGTGTACCAAAAATGACCGGCATAACGAGCGCTGATATAATTAGATGATGGTTAATTTTATTTTTTCATATTTTTTTCTATTCCTGCTTCTAGACTCTCCCCAAGTGTTTTCCTAAGGTATTCTCCCATGTTACCAAAGTCAGACCACCTAAAAGCAAGACTTTACAAACATAGTAACTAAGAGCAAACCTATACCTCAGTGGTTGCAAACTCACTTCATCCCTGTTTGAGACTACAAGATTCAAAATTTTATCCTCGTAGGTGGGTTCTGATGAAGACTGCTTGTAGCCTGCTTCCTATCACATACAAAGCAGAACTCCAGTTCATTAGGTAACAGCTGCTAGATAACTCTGGTTATAGAATGGGCAACCTGTAGATCAGCACCTTGATTGGAGAATGAACATTCTCTAGCAGTTAATCTGCAGATAAAGCCTGCTAGAAAACAAGTACGCCACTTCATGACAGCTTATCTAGCTGCTGTCGAGCTCGAACTGAAAATAAACTAATGGTTGTCATTATTTTACCCTCGCTAAACAGCACTTTTGCTTTTTAGCGAGTGTAAAATATATACATATATAAAAAAAAGAAAATAAAAAGTATTGGTGTGCTTATGTCTGTGTGTGTGAGTGTATGCATGCTTGTGAGTGAGAGCGAGATTAATCAAGCTGTTATTTTACACTGCTAAACAATACATTTGCTGCTTAGTGAGTGTAAAACTAAATAAAACAGAAAAAAGTGTGTGTTTATGTTTCTGTCTGTGTGTGAGTGAATGTGTGCTTGCGTGCATGAAAGGGAGGTGTCTGTGAGTGAGAGAGAGAGAGAGACAGAGAGTATGAAGAGTGAAAGCGATTGAGCACTGGCAGCAACAACATTTAAGAGGTTTGCATACCTCTCAACCGTTTAATTAAAGATATCTGGATAAAGCCTAAAATAAAGGGGGAACAAAGGCTCAAAACAGGAACACATTTTAAATATTGGTGTTATAAAATCACAATAAAATTCACAATAAACAAAGAAGACAAATGCATGTGATGCTACAAACATCTGGAAATAGTTCCTTCCTCCCTATGCTACCTTAAAAAGGGTAGTCACTTTCTGTATATTCTTGTCTGGTCTTAAATTTGGATGAAAATTAAGGAACAAAGTACCACAATCATATTTGAAGTTACTGCAATCATGCGTATATACAGCATGACTCCTCCCCCTACTTACAAAAGAAGGCCGCATTATGTGTACCCATCTAGTGTCACACTTTGGACAAAAGTGAAAAAAAAACAATTAAAACGTATTTCCTGTAAGACATATATAAATGAAATACTTCTTTACCTGCCCCCAAAAGATAGCTACCTGTATATGATTCTGATGTTTGAGTGTGAGGAAAATGAAAAAATGAAAAAAATTAATTACAGTAATGTTTCCAACTCACTTTTAGACAGTACACTGCCCCTTAACAAAGTTAGTGACCTCCTATGCATCCCTCAGAAGTTCATGAGGAAAGTTGAAGAAATGATGATCACACTGTCCCCAGCTCAACACAAGATAGTGGATTCTGAGGTGTGGGAGGAAAGTTAAAGAAATAATGCCATCAACCCCATCACCCCACACAAGGTACAACAACCTTATGAGTACCCCTCTAAGCAGGGCTAATTTTAGACTAGGTGGAATTCAGGGCAGAGGCCAATACTAAACCTGTGTCAAAATCCACTTAGCCTTGGTGTTAGGGGGCCACCAGCCCCCCCCCCCCCCCAGAAGCTCTGAAGGTCTGGGTATTCTGTGATACATGCTATCCCTTAGAGAAATGACAGTAAACTGAGCAATTGACAAGAGTATCTGTTACTTTCATCCAGGCACCTCTCAACATGCAGCTATAGCCATCTCTATGTACTATTCAGATGTTGGGTTGTTATAAAAGGAGTATAACCATCTTGCAGTTTTAATACATTTCACCTTTGATTCAAACAGTTGCCGCACATTAAAAGATTCCAAGTTGCATCACATAAACCACACTAGTGCTGCAAGGTTAGGATAATAAGAAACCAGCAGGTAGTTAGTCATTTTCTTCCACATACAACCTCAGCAATTATGCCTACTCTAAGCATATCAACTGTCAAATTAAATAGTCCATCCTATTTCTCACAAATACGCACAAGACCTGCAAAGCCAGATTGGAATGACTGCTTAAACCTGAGCAAATAAGAATGTCAAGTTACATTAATCCAACCAATCCCAACCCCACAGCTCTCAACCTCTTACCTCCAGAATCAGGCACTAGTTCAAAAATAATCACTGAAGGTTTTTAAAATATTAGTACTATTAACATGAGGAGATGTGAAAATAAGAGATTGTGAAATAACATGCATTTTCTGATTCAGAAGAAGTGTATAACATTAATTATTGTCATTATTTATTAAATGTAATTCACTAGCCTACACTACAGTTCACCAGGCTGTCACCTAGTTGACCTGTGCGTAAGGCCAGCCCTAGCAGAAGACAAAGCATTCCTTAGTCAGAGCCTGCATTTCCTCCCTGCATTCATGTGGGTTTCCTCCGGGGGCTCTGGTTTCCTCCCACATTACAAACACATACGTCTGGAGCATTTCTCCCCAGGCCTTCACAGAAAATTGACTTTGTTCCAAGTCGGACTTTCCTGGTAAAAAAAATAAAATAAATAAATAAATAAATAAAAAATATACATATCCTGCATGCATACTGATTACTACAATAATTCAAGAACATCATTATCAGATGTTGGGTGTGATAGCATATGTAATGTTTGTCCAAGCAGTCCTTAAATAAAGTTCTGAACTTCCCAAGACTGGGAATACTGGCAGAAGAGTGGGCAAGTTTGTTCCACAACAGGGAGCTATGAAGGTGGACTGATATTAATCTTCACTTTCCTTACCTGGTCATCTGCACAGCCACTGAACACTGCTTAAAGTTCGATGTTCCCACCCATCCATCATGAAGACTTGCCCAGCCAGTGCATTCTGTATACTGCAATGGCCTTCATAACAACAGTCCACCTGCGCTGTGCTCCTCCACTATTCAATGCACATTACTGGTAGAGAGGCCCAGCATATTCTAGTTCTGTAGGAAGGGCACCCGTCTGCTACTAATTTCACCAATTTGCTGGAATGTCTATTAGTAGTAGGTCTCTGTAGTGGCTCCCCTCACTACCCCATCCTGCTTATGCGCTGAGCAGGCACTGTAGGCCTGGTGAGCTGCTACTTGTACTGCTGTTGCTCTCATCTTACATGCGTCATCTTATCTGGTGACACTTGTTCTGTGTTCTGTCCCATAATCCTCCCCTACTATATACACCCTTGGTTTTGGTGCCGTTAGCACCACCATGTATTCACACAGTAAACATGCATATTTGCATTTAACCCTGTTAACCTGTCACCTGAAAGCTTTTTTTATTGTTTAAACACGTTTTATTACTCTTGTCATTTTTTTGTTTTGTTTTATTACAATTCTACTCCTACCTGTTTCATCACAGATCCTTCCAGGTTGCAGATGCTTAGGCTGATTGTGTTATGTCTATAGCATAAATACCTGTATAGTGCTGGTTTACAGCTCATTGTGCTTGCAGACGTATTAAGGAATTCTCTTAGTGCTTGTATATGACATTGCTTTATCCATTTGGATGGGGAATGAATACTGTGTGTCTTGCTACTGATGCCTTATCATTAGCCTTTAGCTGTCATAAATGCACATTTACTTTGTGAATGCATGCTGAAGATAACCTTAATCTGTTGCACTGCCTTGGAGACATACTTCATAGAGTAAACTGTGCATCATACTTTAATTCATTCACATTGTTATTTGATTGATGTCAGTGATTATCTATCTGCATCACATAAAGAGATTTGATTTTTCACATACAAGCTAACTGCCTTATTGTATTACAGCTAAGTGTCATCGTTTTGCCTACTTTAGCTATTCAGTATCATCTCTCTTCCTTTTACACAATTGTTAATCCTTCCTAGCCATTGTGAAGAGTTGCCTAGTCAGTGCTTTCACTATCACTGGTTCACCCATGTTTCGCCTATTTACTTTACAATTGCTGACAGAGTGGTGTGGAATTTCCCTATTTTGCAATAAGGATACCTGTCTGCTACTAATTTCATCAGCTTGTTTTAATGTTTATCAGTTGCAGGTTGCTGCAATGGTTGGTATCTGGGCTGAAATCTACATTTGTTCCCTCAGCCGCCCTCCCCACTTGTGTGCTGAGCAACAGCTGAAAGAATACTGTAGTCCCACGTGGCTGCTGTTTCTCCCTTTTCATTTGTACTTCATACAGGATCTCTTAGCACAGATATTTGGAGGTACCCATACTGTGTTGTGCCCCATAGCTTTCTCCTGGTACATACCCTCATGATGGTTATTTTAACGTACACCCTATATGCAGGCATATTCTGTTGTTTTGCGACACTGCCTGCACTCCTCTCCGGTCACCTAACAGCTTTTTGCTTTAACTCATTGACACCTAGTACCTGTGGAATGTCACACCTCCAGCAGCCCACATGCATTCTTAAGATTACTGAGCATTTTTTGAAAAATCAAATTAGAGAACACAATCCAAAAAATGTAAGTATACTGTGAGCAGTATTTATTATTAAAGGTTCAAACAGCAACATGTTTGGCAAAAAGTCTTATTTACACTAATAAACATTAGTAAATTAACATCCTTTATATCAATACTGTAATATATCATAATGCAGTGAAAGAAAATCCAGAATGATATAGTTCTGCAAATTTTAACAAACAACCTTCCATGTCTTAAAAAACAATGCAACCTAGAAATCCAGTATCAGCAGCTTTTTCTGTCCAGGAAACTTGAGCTTTTATATGTTTTCAAGAAATTTCTTTCTGTGTGATGTTGTTTTCAAATATCTACAAAATTATGAAAAGTATGCCTGTTTATATAATCAGCAGCCTAGAAAATACTCAATATCTCTCAAGTTGTACATCTAATGGTGTTAAGTGTCTGCTAGTTTAGAAGAGTATATGACAAAGAAAGTGATAAACTGATGTGAGGGAAGGTAACAAACTTAAAAGTACTAAAAATAATGTGTGAAATTAAAGAAGTGTGTGTGTGTGGGGGGGGGGGGGTCTTAGAGGCACTTGGGCTGCTCCAAACAGCCACAAGGATAGCCAGATGTAAATATCATATGTAATCACAAACAAACCAACCCAGTGACACTGAGATGCCATCATGAATTAAAATATAGCATATCTGTGTTTACTGAGCCTAAAAAAGATTAAGTACACACCTACCTAGTCAACAATGAAACCGACTCTATCGTGAAATAAAAACAAATAAAACACAACATATTTGTGTCTATTTTAAATGTGAGTCAAATATATGCAGTATCATATGTCATTGTCCCCAGTGTCTATTGTTTGCACCATGTAATGTTCATGCTTTAGCTGACTGCAGTGACTTTCCAGTCATTAACAACATACTCCATGGTCCAATGACGTTTTTCAGATTGGGTAGCCCACAAACAACACAAAGGTTTTCTTTCTAGCTTTAAAAAGGTAATTATTACTAAAATTCCTAAGAAGCCATCTTTGAATACATCTTACCTGACAAACAACGGACTCATGTCTAGGTTGTCCATTTATGGCAAGATTAAAGAGAAGATGGCAAACACATAGCTTGATTCCTTTCTGTTTCCTAAAAAACTTGATAATTCACATTAGCCAAGTTTCAGGAGTTGCTACTAAGCATGATTTAAATGCAATACAGATACAAGGCAAGGCACTACTCATAGCAGATATCAATGACAGACGAAAAAGAATAATTTAGAGGTGTACTGATATTAACTTAGAAAAGCAGCTGCTGATAAAAGAGAATAAGGAAAGTTTGTTCTGAGCAAAAAGTATCAGTGAGCAAAAAGATTGATTTGACTGATTGATTAATTTACTTACATTTGTTAACTGGGGTATCGCAATGATCCCATAGCAACCAATTTCAGGCTGAGCTTTGGTGTGAAAAGAAAAAAAATGAATAATTACACAAATTAATTCATTCATCCTTACTTTTGCTTTTAAAGTGATTTGTAGATGTTCTAAAACTTACCTTTGTACTATAGCATGCAGTGCATACGTTTCCGAAGAGTATTTTCCCCATCAGTGAACATTTTTGTCATTATATCAATGTGTAAAAATAATTTTAAAATACTAGGATTCCTTACATTGATGTCATTGAGAAAAAACAGTGAACTTTAACTTCAGTGAGGTAAGCATAGGAAAAGTACCTTTTGTGTCCATAGACTTTAAAGAGCACACCACTGCACATGCACGAAGATGTCTCATTAAAATCTATGGACAGAGTACATATTACCCTATGGTAATGTCACAACTGGAGAATCTAATTTTTGGGGGTCATGATTTAATAACAAGTTTATAAAGCTTTTTATTAAATAAATGGCCCAAAAATGGAAGGAAGGACAAGCAGGAATTGCATTGGCCTATTAGTATAGATGTCAAATTTTAACATTCTCAGACTCAGAATGTTACCTATGAAAAACCTTCTATTATAGAAATATGTCACCCTTCCATTACCCATAGGAAGTAGTACCTCTTCTTGTGATACTACCTGTGTATCTTATTAGCCTACTACATTAGATTGAGTTGATGTGATGGCCCCCCTTCCAGAGGAAGACCTGGGGGGTATGTGTATTGACCATCAAATTTATGACTAGTACTAGAAACCCAATAATACTTTTCATCAGCATATGGACTAGAATCTTTAATATTTACATAAACTACCTCTGGCACAGGCAAATGGGATTTCAGTTTAATGACTCATCAGAATGATGGCACCAGAATAACTACCCCATGCTGCTATGGGAATGTAACGCTAAATCCCTGGGGTGGAGTCAGGGCCGGTGCTAGCATTTTGGGGGCCCCCAGCAAATGTCAAGTTGGGGGCCCCCTGGACACTTCCAGTCTAAGTATCACCCTGTTACTACCACCCCTCATCCATCCTTTTAGCTCTTGCTGCAAACTTTTAGGAGTTGTATACACAGGCAGATCTGTAGCTACAATGCCTATATACAGTGCTATATTGGCTCATCTCACAAAGTGACATTCACAGTTACTGGCATTTAGATGTAACAATGATACATTACAACAACGCTATGTACTGGGCCAGACTTATGTGAAATGGGATCCTAGACACTGCCTACTGTTTCAGCCCCTCCAAGAAACACACACACATTCTGTATGCTCCCCTCTGTTTCTCCCCATCTTGGGTTTCCCACACCATGCAAGTTATATTTTTATTCTGTTTCTCACATTTTACCTTTCTATTCAGCTTTTTCAAGAAGCCATAACTTTATATATGCTCGGAGGTGCTTTTCAAGTTTTATTTTTCATTTTACTCAACTTTTTCATCCAATAATGGCCTGAACAGAAATTATGATTAAAGAAGGAAATTCATTGGTGCAGTTCAGCTTTAGTTTTCCCTTGCATTCTTTCAACACACCTTTACTGACCAAGACAGCACATTAGTAACCATTCAGGAAATAACTCAAGTTGGGACCCCGAGAATCCATAAGGGTGATAGGTGCTCTAGAATGTATTTTAGAGCATTTCCAAACCTTTTAATCCAACAGTGGCCTAAATAAAAATTGTGTAAGAAAAATAATTTGTCTTATTTTTTTCTTTCAATGAAGACATAAGCTGTGCCCAAGGCTTAATATTCAAAGCTGACAAAATAGTAGCTCACAATAAACTAACAAGCCAATTGTTATGAGGATATACAGATCCTATATGGGAATACTGCCTGCCTCCTTAATCCCCCCTAAAAATAGTCACTGCCTGTGCATCTTTCTGGTATTAGATTGGAATGAAAGGAGAGACTCAAATGGTCACAGTCATGTATTTCAAGTGACTGCTCACATACATACATACATACACACACACACACACACACACACATGTATATATATATATATATATATATATATATATATATATATATATATATATATAGGTTCACTTCAAAATCCTGAAAGCTCAAAATCCTGAATGTCAAAATCCTGAACTCCAAATCCTGAAAGCTCAAAATACTGAAAACTCATAATACTGAATCTCATAATACCAAAAAACATGCAGGACACCAACACTGACTGTATTGCAGCTACACTACACTGCACATACACTACTATCTATCCACTTACCTTAACCCAGACCCTAACCCTAAGGTCCGTCACTATCGCACACTCACCTCACCCGCGCCCTAACCCTAACTCACTTAACCCGCCCCTAACCCCAAATTCTGTCACTATCGCACTCTCACCTCACCCGCGCCCTAACCCTAACTCACTTAACCCGCCCCTAACCCTAACGTCCATCACAATCGCAGACTTACATGACCCGCACCCTAACCCGAAAGTCCGCACAATCACACATCAGTGTTGTTGTCCTGTATGTTTTTCGGTATTATGAGATTCAGTATTATGAGTTTTCAGGATTTTGAGTTTGGGATTTTGAGATTCAGGATTTTGAGCTTTCAGGATTTTGAAGTGACCCATATATATATAGATATAGCATGCCTCCCGAATCCTCACCCCAAAGCCCAAAGGCAGCTACCTGTATACAAGCTTGATGTTTGCAGTAATGTATCCTACTTTGTTGCTCCTAGACAGTACACTGCCCCAACAGGAGCTAAAGTAGCTTTCTTTGTACTTCTCTGAGTTCTGTGAGAAATGTAAAGGAAACAATGATCACACAATCCCCGTCCCTCCACATAACCTACACCAACCTTCTGAACACACGCATCTGAGCAGGGCTGGTTTTAGAATGGGTGCAGTTGACAGCAGAGACCATTATCAGTTTTATCATAACAGGGTCATATCACAACTCTGTTCAGGTTAAAGGCATAATCAGAAAATTAAGGCATTTTTTTCTCCTCATTTTTCCCCAACCAGAAACAGCTTTTGTGGGGCCCCTATGCAGTCAAGGATGAAGGAGGGAGCCCCTCTCTATCCATTTATACAGTCTGGGAAGTGGGGGTTACCAGATTCCTAGGAGATCTAAGTGTCTGAATGTCTTGTGATATATGCTGTGCCTGACTTTTGAAATATAATTATTTGTAAGCTGCAGTTTTTACTGATGTGTTTTACCCATGTGTGTGTCCTGGCATTATTGAATGTGTGCACTGATAAAAATCAGTGATATTTTACACACACACACACACACACACACACACACACACACACACACACACACACACACACACACACACACATGCATAAGTCACAGCAATACTAGATTTATACTTATTTCAGCAAATAATGTATTGTGCAACACTGGTATTGCCATCCCAGATTAGTGACTGCTATTTAGCAGTTGTCAAACAGCAGAGGTAAGTCACTTTTATTTACCTCATTGAGGAGTAAATGAATACCTGTCACTGTCCCTGATTTCACAGATATTCCCTGATTTTGCCTTATAATTTTGCTCTGTCCTTCGTAAAAACGTTTTATTTGCTGGAATGTAACTCATTCAAAATTACAGACAGTCAATAAATCCCAACATCATAGCTGTATACTTCTTACTGTCCAAAAAAATGTTTGCTGATGAAAAACGTGTTATTCTAGTAACTTTTTAAGTGAATTAGAGTGATGTTTAAAATGTGTTCCTCATTTTGGGCCTTCATTCTGTTATTATTTTGGCACTGAAAAGAATTCTTCAGCAAATATGTTGAGAGTTATAGTATCGGATGTTTTGCCAGTATTTATTAAACTCCCTGAAAGAGAAACCATCCCTGAAGATCAGAAGCATTAGCTCTTCTTAAAATCCATAGTGTGCCCTGAGATCAGTCACGCTGAGCTGCTGGTCTCTCTAGTGCTTACCTTGCTCATGTTCATTATCAGCTTCATCCTAAAAGCGTCACATCACAGTCCTGTTCAGGTAAAGAATGTAATCAGAAATACATTTTTTTCCTCATTTTTCCACAGCCAACAGCAGCTTTTGTGGGGCCCCTACACAGTCAGGGATGATTAAGTGGCTTCTGAAGCTACTGCTACTGCAGGTACGTAAAGCTGATTATGTTGTTAGTTTTAATGGAGAGGATGTCCACCAGCACGGTTTAACTAAACCAGGGGCATTATATCAGTGGTAAAATATTTAATGGAATTGTGAAGCCTGTCACTTGACAAACCACTGTTACTATAACTAAATATCTTTGAATTTTGAAGGAGATATAAATAAGAGTTATTATTACTTTGTACTATGAACTGTCTGATAGTTTCTAATATTTTTCAGCCTTATTTCTATGTAAATACCACTGTCATATCTGCTTGCTGATGCATG
This sequence comes from Protopterus annectens, assembly GCF_019279795.1. Classification (NCBI taxonomy): domain Eukaryota; kingdom Metazoa; phylum Chordata; order Ceratodontiformes; family Protopteridae; genus Protopterus; species Protopterus annectens. Next base: position 956,027,674 of record NC_056727.1, read on the forward strand.
TTTTACTGGTGCTTTTCTCCCCGGGCCTCCGCTGAAAATGGATATGTTGTCCAGTCGGACTTTCCCAGTCAACAAATGTAAAATAAAATAAATAAAATAAATTACCCACCTGGTTTATTAAGCATATAAGAGTGCTGCACTAGCTTTTGTTGGTTTAATAGACCTTACAAAATATCAAGATTAGATAACTTGCTGTGGTTGGGGGCCCCCCAGGATCAGGGGCCCCCCAGCGACCGCAGGGTTCGCTGGTGCCTAAAACTGGCTATGACTGGAGTGGAGACAAAAAACAGAAACTGTTAATCTTACTGGCATAAAATGCACCCATGCACCTTTTTGAATAGTCACTGGGCCTGTTGATCTAAATTTTCCCTACACCAAGAAAAAGAATACTGTACGACTGTAAAATGGTTGAGAGGTGTGATCCTCTCACCTGAAGCAGAATTCTTCTTTCTATAACAAACTTACTCTTAAACTCTGAATACAATAATTAATGCAACATACCCATATAAAAGTAATAAGATACAGCATGTGGTTCAGCTGTTTAACTGCACCGGCTCTCAGGACAGTAAGAGTAATAGTAGTAATAATAAAAAACAGAAAATGTAATATAATACAGTTATCACATTGTACATTTTCCATATTTTAATATACTAATAACTCTTATTTACTCTATTTTTCCCTTTAGGGAATCAAACTTATTTCTATTAGATGTTCAGAATATAGCGGCTAAAGAAGAAGGCTGGCTGGCATTTGACATCACAGCTGCAAGTAATCGTTGGCTGCTGAACCCCAAGTACAACTTGGGGCTTCGACTTTACATAGAGCTAGATGGAGGTAAGTGGGCATAATCTGCCACTCATGTACAAGAATGATTGTTTGGACAGGATGCAAAAATGTAATAATATTAGAACAGCAGAGCAAGTGACCAACAAGAAAAATGGTATCCTTGTTAGCAGTGACCAAATACAGCAACAACCCACATACTGAGGCAAAAATCAGATCCTTCTGTTACTGTTGGAAGCAGATAAACCACGCCTCACAAACTAGCCAGAGGATGTCAGTTAAGAAAGGATATAGTCCACCTAGCATAACCACGTACTGACCAGTTGCAAATTATTTGATCCTCTGTAGCTTCTACGTATGACAGTCACAGCTCTTCTAATGGGAAAACTGTGTATGGAAAAGCAAATGGGGAATATGGTAAGTCTAAAATAGTGTTTTGTCGACATTCTTATGGTCCGAAAATTATCTCCGAAACTAGAGATTAAATGAGATCTCTTTAAAGAATGGGAAAGAATATGCATGGTTACAAAAACATAAGTCAGAACGAATCTCTGCACTAGAAAGTTAGCAGAAGCACAAGTGCTCATAACTTGAACAGGTACAAATCAATGGAATTGGATGTATCAGCAAAAGACAGCATACACACACGCACGCACGCACGCACACACACACACACACACACACACACACACACACACACACACACACACACACACACACACACACACACATACACACACACACACACACACACACACGCACACACACGCACACACACACACGCACACACACGCACACGCACATATAAATCGGATTACTTATTTATGAAAACAGTCTGTACCTGTGCTTACCATTTTCCATTTAATTTTATTTGTAGAGGTAATGATGTGTGCTCAAGCTTGTATTCAATGATTGAATACAGAGTCACATGCTTTGCTTTAGAACACAGTAATGTTTACTTAATCTCTTCTCTACACATATAATTGTCCCTTTTCATTTTTTCCACTTGAGTTTTCAATGTTCTAATTTACATGGCCATTTTTGTATATGAAAATGAGCTATACAACCTTTACCAAAACCATATATAGTGCACATTTTTAATTTATCAAGGAACAGCATGTTGCATTGAATAACATGAGAAAGAATGCAAATACAGAGATAAAACAGCTAGATAAAGGAGATGGCACTGTTGTCATGAGCACAACTATTTATCTGCACAATAATTACCAAAATCGGTATTCATGATGCCTTGTGGGATTGTGTAGTGTCCAGGGGGAAAACAATTCAGTAAACATTGTTGCTCAGCTGTTCAGCAACGCACAGCTGAGCAAGAAGGTATTTATAAACTGCATGTAAATGCAGCAGACCATGGGTGCGGTGTTTGTAAATTAGGCCGTGACATGTTACAAACATCTTTGCTATTACAGCCGTAGTGCAGTACAACGATTCAAAGATGTGCATACTGTGCAACTTCTGAGAAGGGTGCAAGTGTGTGAGTCATGCCACCTCCATTCATTTCAGGAGGGAAGACTGGCTCCCTAATTGAGCAAACTGTAGCTGTGTAGCTCAGTACCACCCAACCAGAGTCTGCTCAGTGCAGCGACTACGTACAGTTGCTCAAACTGTGCTGTAGGGGATTCATAGAATTTTGCAGGCGAGCTGCGATTGGAATAAGACAGAGATATGCTAATCATGCATGTGTTTGAGCTGCTTTATAGCCAAGCAGTGCAACTCTGCAAAACTGAGCAGGATTCACTGCTCATCTCCAATGTGTGTCTGTGAGTACCACCCCAACCACTTACACAGACTACAGCATATAAAGAATTGTGTTCAGAATGGCATTATATCTCAGATATGCTGTTTTTGAAATTCAAATGAGCAATAACATCAGTTATGACTTAGTGTAAAGTTTCAGTATCCCATTCCCTAAAATACTGAGATTTTATGAGTTCCATAAAAGACATAAATATATTTATAAGCCACATATGTGGTCTTGAGTTTCGGAAAGGAGCTAGTTACTGTGTCTTTATCCAACTACCTTGGAAATGTACCTGAAAACTACTCATATTGAATGTTCTCATGTATATACTCTGTATTGCTAGTATATCTTTGATTTGAGAATGATTACTTATGTACTGTTTTTTCACCAGTTGTATAAGCTGCCAATAATATGTACTAAATGTCTTTATTAATGTAAATTCTGTATTGTATGTGAAATGTCTTTATATGTGGAGCTTTTCTCCCCAGGACTACACTGAAAATGGGCACTTCTGGTCCAGCTGGACCGTCCCGGTAAACATATGCAAATAAATAATAAATAAATAAATGTGTTAAAATGTTTTCTGAAAGATGTTAAAAAAGTTTTATTAGAGACAGTAATTACTTTTTACTGTTGCTTTTTGCTTGATTTAACACCAAAAGTAATGCTTTTTAATGAATATGGTATTGAGTCTATCAGGCAGCATATGAATTAGTACAACTTATTTTCCAATTTTTATGTTAACACACATGTACATTGCTAGAGCTGCTTGCTGGAAAGCAATGTTTTTATGGGTTTATAGGTCCATAGGTACTTTATATGCTTTTGATCTTTGAGGATCTTAAGAAGCTAAGCTTTTTATTCCCATGGTAGTTTTTAGCCCTTATATTTTGCAAATGAATAAACAGAGGCGGGCTAAACAAGGATATGTTGAGACATTTACATGTTTCGCCTATTCATGAGGGAGAAGGGTGCTAAAACGGGGATGAATATGTGGTTACCCATCCATTCATCCAAATTACATTTGAATAGAGTAAGAGAAACACTTTACTTTATGTAGAGTGGAAGATGGTTCCATAGAGCTGGTATTCTCTATGATACAAACCTATCCTTCCAGCATGTTCTGTTTATTTAGCAAAACCAATTCAGATCCCATGAATAGATGTTTATGATACCATTGAACTTGTGAATGTGTAATAGGCTGACACAATTGTGTCTGTTGTTGTTCTATACACAAGGCAAAGGTCACCTCTCAGCAGCATGTATGACACTAAGAAGAGAGACAAGGCTTTGAGATGGTCTGCATAGATTTTATGATTTAAACCCTTGATTGTTTTAGTGAGAAAGTGTTGTTGTCATTCCAGTTGTGACAAGTGTTCAGACAGGTACATACCGACAGGGACATTATACTCAATGATTGGCCAAATGAGTGCTGAGTAGAGTGGAATGATTACATCCCTGGATCTGGTCATAAAACCTCTAGATATAAGCTGTTTGATGAAAACAAATTTTTCACAACAGTGCTTATGTGGCAATCAAAGAATAGCTCATTGTTGACGTATGTTTCCAGCTCCCTAACTGCAGGACCAGTTTTCAGGGATCTATTATCAATGTGATAGTTACAAGCGGAGTCATGCTTGCCAAAGGATACAATTATTCAAATCTTGGCTTTTAGCTTTAGTCTATGGTTTTGACTCCAGCTCTTTGTTTGAAACAGGCCTTCTCAAAGGATCTTAGTGTCCTCTGGGGGTTTTATGATGGCACCATGTTTGCAGTCATCTGCATACTTGGTCAGACATAAAACCTTAACATTAGCTTTGTCCACTAAAAAGTAAATGCCAGAAGGGAGTGGTCCAAGCAATGAACCCTGGGTTGCACCACTAGTGCACAGTTGTTTTTGAGATTTTCAACACAATTAAAAATGCTTTATGGTTATTCTTCACCTTGGTGGCCATTTTTACCACGTATCTGGCTTTGTTTGATTTGATCTGTGTCCAGATCTCCTTGTTTAGTTTAGCAACAGCATTTTGACATCTTGGGAGTTAGATTTATTTTTGCAGGCAATGAAGTGTTTATAGTTGGGTTCCTCCATGTGTATTTTTTTATGTTTGATAATGTAATATACAGACATGTTGCTATTGATGCATTTGGCATTTCTATTGTCAAAACATATCCAAATATTACTTTGAACAAAATGGTAAGTATATATTTGGTCAGTACAACATCTTCTTAACAAATATACTGTCTTCAGTCTAGCATTATGGACAGTTAGACTACCCTTGTTTCTCCTGCCAACCTTGTTGACTTGGGTGTCTTGAGGCAGTGTAACAATTGCCTCATGTACACCAACAACCATCTACTAATAACTCACTCTAGTACAGAGTGCGCAAAATGCATCTACACCAAGAATCTTGAATCCATGCTCTCTCACACTCAAAACAATAGTACAGAAGAGGTTGTCAACTCATCCACCACTACATATGCACATAATACAATTACTACACATCAAACACAAAAATCTACATACATGGAGGTCCTCTTGAAAAGCTTACCTAAACACCAGAGACCTCCAAAACACAAGACTGCTACAAGTAATGCAGTCCCTGCAGAACCCATGACAGATAGCAACACGACTGTGTGACCCACAAAGCCCGTAAGATGAAACACTCAAAAAACAAATGTTCTTGTCATTGAGACACAATAGTGAGGCATTAAGATACCCCACTCACCAGGATGGACAAGGAGAAAGTCACAGTCAGCTGCCTGTCTGGTGCCAGGATTCGTCAGATCACGCATGCTGTCAGGTCTCTCAGCAACAAGTACCATTACAACTCTGTCATAGTTCATGTTGGTGTGAAAGACCTGAGAGGTACCTCAATGGACTATATGAAGAGACACATGGATGAGCTCTTTGAGTATGTGTCCAGGCAGGTATTTCCCCAGCCTTGAACAGCATACTACCCTCACCTAGAATGATGCTGCAATATAAACAAAAAATGATTGATTTCAATAATTGGCTTAGTTTTTGCTGTCATACAAAGGAGATCCAGTTCCTGTCGGCCTGGGAAGCCATGGTCTAAAGCATCACTGCTCTGCCAGAGACAGTTTGCACCTCGCACCTCTAGGCTTTTGGCTGCTGGCAAAGGCTCTTGCCTCTCCCATAGTGTCTTCTTTAGCCAATGTGTTGAAAACAACATTACCAACATGAAGTTAGCCAACCAGAACAAAATAAGGGTCATGCTGCTAAATGCTAGGAGTTTAAACCAAAAACTGCACTCCCTGGAAGCACTACTATTACTTGAAGATGTAGATATCTGTGCAGTCAAGGAAACCTGGTTCAAGACCTCAGAGAATACCCTAGCCTTGCAAGGCTACAATGTCTTCCACAACTTTAGACCACAAAATGAACACGTGAAAACCAAAGGAGGGGATTTTCTATCTATATTAGAGATAAATTCACGTCCCATCTAGTTAGATTGGACAACTCCATGGAGTTACTCCAAGTCCAGGTTACAGTGAGTAACACCCCCATTCAAGTCATAGCCAGTTATAGATTCCCCTCCATGTGTCATGACCCCCATGAAGCCTACTTGACCAAACTGGAGACAATCCAAATTTTGCCAAACAATCTGGTTATGAGGGATTTCAGTTATCCCACCATCAACTGGGAAACCTATGCTAGCCTCAACTCTCTAGCACAAATGTTCCTTGACTTTGTTAATTCAAATGCCCTGGAACAAATGGTTCATACCCAGACAAGAGGAACAAACATTCCAGATTTGGTCTTCACTAACATGTCAAACAGATGCACTGCCACAATTGTCGGACATGCATTAGTTGAATCTGCCTACAAAGCAGTCACCTTCAAGCTGCACTAACACCAGAACTCACACATGGTGAAATCAAACTAAAAAACTTCTCCAAGGCAAAATATACCCTCCTAGGTGAAGGTATAAATGCATTCCAAGCCCTACCCCAAGCTGGAAGTGGTAACTATGGCGAAGCTTACACTAAAGTCCTGTACAATCACTTGCATAAGTGTATAAACTCAGCTATATCAGAAAGAATGAAAGCTGGAGCCCCAAGACAAAATAAACTGCCATGGTGGACATCTAGCATCAATAAACTTTACAATAAATGCAAAAAGTTGCTGTCCAAGAAAACAAAGACAAAGCCCCAACAATGGAAATGCACCCTCCTCAGCCTCAAAAGGCAAATAAGACAACTTGTCAAAGGGCTACTATGAGAGAAGTTTAGCAAGTACAGCCAAGGATAACCATAAGGCCTTTTACAGTTATGTATGTAGCCTAAAAGGCAGGACCCAAGCATGTGCAGAACTAATGATCAACGGTATCACATACACTGACCCCACAGAGATAGCAGACCTGTTAGCGGATAGGTTTGGTGAAAATTTCACTCACTTATCTCCTCCTAACTTATCACAAACCTTCCCCAAACTCCCCACCCACCCTACATATCTGAAGAGCAGGCCCTCAAAGTCTTGTCCAAGGCAAAAAATGCAGCCTCTATGGGACCAGACAACATCCCAGGCTATCTTTTAAACAGGCTAAAACATGAAATAGCATTACCATTAAGTACCCTTTTCAATCATAGCCTAACCACAGGCGTTATTCCTGCAGAATGGAGAACAGCAACAGTTATTCCCCTCCACAAAGGTGGGAATTACAACCCATAAGCCTGACCACCCTCACCTGTATTGCCATGAATGTATCATTATGGACCTCATAAAAAAAGATATAGGTGACCTCCAGACCCTGGATCTGACCCAATTCAGCTCTGTCAAGGGCAGATCCTGCCTGTTAAATCTGGTGGACTTCTTTGAAAATGTGACCAGGGCCATTGATGAAGGCAAATCTGTGCACATAGTGTACCTCAACTTGGCAAAGGCTTTCAACATAATCCCACATTGAGGCATTACCAATAAACTTAACAAACTGAATGTAAATCCCTTTGTTGTAAGATGGGCTGCCAAGTGGCTCACAAACTGGACACACACTATCAAAGTGGGTGACTTCACATCAACCTGCAGACCTGTTACCAGCGGGATTCCACAGGTGTCAGTGCTGGGGCCCCTACTGTTTGGTATACACTTCTCAGTAGTTCTGGTCAAAACTAAATGGTTGTGGCTGACCAAGTTTGCAGATGATTGCAAACTAGTTGCAATCATTGAATCCCCAAATGATGTCAACATACTCTCACACAGACCAACGACTGGTGTATTAGTCATAGTCTCAAACTGAATGCAAAGAAATGCATTATCATTCCCTTTGGCACAAACAATGCCTTTCACACTATCAAATCAACAATAATATCCTAAGTCTCTACGAAGTGGTAGGGCACCTGGGATCACAAGGTGACTGCAACCTTACCTTCAATAACCATGTGTCTACTGTAGTAATGAAGGCTTTATATGTAGCACACTTGATTAGTAACGGCATCACCTCGAGAATAAAAGAGTTTATAACCCCTCTGTACTACCTTAATTGAGTATAATGCCCCATTCGACATGTACAGTAAAAAGCACCTGCAACAACTGGAGAGACCTCAAAGTTTTCTAACAAAGAAGATCAAGAGGCTCCGGCATGTACCTTACACAGACCGACTAAAGTCCCTGTCTCTATAGTCTGTGTTGTATAGACTTCTTAGGGGAGACTTATGCCTGGCCTTCAGAGCAATTCAAGACCCAAATCTAATGAACTTGCTGCATATCAGTAAATGAAATGGGACTAGGGCTACTCATTCCAGGGACCTAAATATGACATGCGACTTAAATAGGACATGCTAGAGGGACAGATTTATCTCCCAGTGACTGTTACATCTTTGGAACAGGCTAGCAATTCATGTGAAACAGAGCACCTCTATGACACTGTTCAAGAGGAACCTGGATGAGTAGATGGGGCACTGTAAATTCTTACTGGGGATAATACCCACAACCCTCCTGGACATGGGCAGTCATCACTAAATGCAATCTTGGGTATTGACTAGCATTTTCATGGTATTACATTGGGATGAAAGAGCTAGGCTTAAAACGACCACCAGGTTGATACCCTAGTAATCTCCTATGATCCTATGTTTGATAAATGTTTTGTGAATTATGCATTTGTTATTATAGGGGAACTAATGAGTAGCTAGATAGTTATTGAATTTAATGTTAACAGTATTTTTTTTTGTTTTAAAAAGAAAGTTTTTATGATTTATATTGACTTCCTACACATTCTGGTTAAACGTAATGATAGCAGTTTAGACACCTCTAGTCCAAGAAAATAATTTAAGCAGAATACTTGTCTATATTATAATAGCATGTACACAAGGCATGCATTTAATAATATTATGCATGGCCAAATGTCATGCTTAACTACAGACCATGGGACTGCAATAACTGAACTTGAGTTATTATCAATAAATTAAAATAACAGAGGCTGTAAATATGATGAGATATACAATCATATAGAAGTGACAGTAAATGACTGAGATATGATTGGCTATTCTTATTTCTTAACTGCAATTATTCATTTTAATTCACAGTCCCCATCCACTAATCAACAGCATTTTCCTGTTACATGTAACAAGAATTTTAAACATGCTATGTAGTGTAAGTAGATGCTGACATATTCTTAGGGAGCACCAAATCTACAGTGTCTACTGGGCACTCAACCACAGTTTGGTTTTAAGAAAGGTAAGAGGTTAGAGCAGTGTTTGTGTTATAGACAGGACTTTTTATAACCAGTACTTGGAGTCATACGTCTCAATCTTTTATAGCAAGAAATCTGAACAAAGGACCAGAAATAGGTACACTTTTTAAATATTGCTCTTACAAACTTAAAAAGTAGGTAAAACAACATGTTTTGCATTAGTATAAATTTTCTGAAGGGTATGAAGTCTGAAACTCAAACAACTGTCATTATTTTCTGACTTCACCCCTCAACAATGTGCCAGTGATTTGCCAGAAAACCACAATTTTATGAGAAATGGACTAAAAATATAAAACAAAAATCTGGACATTCTTCAAAAATCTGTACAGCTGAGAGGTACGCTTAGAGTAGCCATAGAGTTGGAGCATTTCCTTGCTGGACATGTTCTTGCTGTCACTATATAAATAATATATCTGTATTTTTTCTCCCTGTAATTAATAAGTTATTTAAATTCAAATTATTTGCTAACTGTGACTCCACCAACATGATTTATCTGGTCACTTGTAGTCAATGCACAGCTTTTATGTTGGGAAAAGCATTAGAAAGTTAAAAGACATAAATGACACAAGCACTATACATTGTAAAATAATTTCAAATACACTTTATAAATATATCAGTGAGACAGAGGAGCACCACATTTTCTATTTTCACATCATAGAATTACTAATATCAATTAAAAGGTGATGTAACCTAGTTACATGCACTGAATTTCATGAGTTAAAGTTGATTACGTTCTGAAGACTTAATAAATAACTATCAAGGCAGTGCTTAAAAGGATATGTTTGAAGTATTGTTGTGTCTTTTCGGCTTTCCCCATTTAGTGGTCGCCACAGTGGAACTCCAGTCTGCTAATGATTGGCAGTAGATTTTTACGTGCCGAGTTGCTGGCTCTGACAGACAACCTTCAATGAAGGTATGCCCATTCTCGCATGTCTCCACACAGAAGACGCTCTAGCTGAGAATCGAACAGGACAACGTCTTACTGTGAGGCGACAACGCTATCGCAGCACCACCACTGCAGTTACTGAAGTATTACTCTGCTGAAATGCTGCCTTCATTATACATACTGGTTTTAAATATTATAGAATATTTATTCTAAACCATTATATCATGGGTTCTATACATTTAAAATAAGACAGTGTCATTCCCTGGACAATCACATGACATACTATTTAATTGCCTCTTTGCTGTTGGTAATAGTTTCAACACTTAACAAAGTGTCTCTGTAGAGTAAAAGCTTGTGTGTGTTTTTTAACTGAATAGATTTTCCTGTTTATTAATTCCTTGAACTGGAGTCTTGGTTGTTTTAATTAATTTTAGAATGAGCTTATTTATCTGCCTGTTTTCTTGATAATAGTGTATTTCCAGTGGTGCTGTAAATGGGTCACTTTTATATGGAAACCCATAGGTCAGAATAATAGTCAAATATCGAGAGTAATTAATAAGAATAAAATGTATGCAACATGGACACTAAATGCAGTGATGAAGTGTAGGCCAAGGAAACACAGAAGTCACAAACATGAAGTTAAGCACAGCTACAAATAACAGACAGAACATATACAGAAGGAATCTAGTCACCCACGTTGGGAAGGCACTTGTAAGTATAATAATTCCAGCATCAAACACAAAAACAAAAATGAAAAAGGCAAAATAGTAAAAGTCAGTAAAAGTAAAACTATATTTCACAGTATCTTATATGAAGTAGATTCAACATTTATATTCCATACTGAGCTATCAGTGCTCAAACTGGGTTAGACTTGAAAAATTGCTTAGACTTTCCTAATCAACATCAGCTACTGTATTAGTGGGGATTGTCAGAGCTAATTTCTCAGAATTTACTTGCCATTTCAAAGCACCACTGATCTGGAAATGTTAAAACTTCCATGTCTTGTACTTTTGTCGGGTATATTAGAGCCATGTAGACTTAACCAGCTGCACTGTATACAGAAAATGAACAACAAAACTTTGTCTGTGTTGCTCTGTGCTGATTACTGCAGATCCTAAACAGAAAGACAAAAAGTCAAGAAATGTGTATATTACCAATATAAAATTAGTTATAACAAACAGATAGCTGTTTTTTAATCCCAGATTTAATTAAATATAAATTAATCTTTTCTATATAAAACTAAATTGACTGGCATTTTGTTTTTGATTTTAGGACAGAGTGTTGATCCTGGATTGGCTGGACTTGTGGGCCGACGGGGGCCACGACCTAAACAACCATTCTTGGTTACGTTTTTCAGAGCAAATCAACCTCCTATTAGAGCACCACGTTCTGTACGTCGTGCAATGAAGAAAAAAGAGAGAAAAACCAATGATCTACCACAGTCCAACATTGTGTCTGGAAAATATGGTAAGAAATATGTGAGTCATAGGGAAAACAATTAATTATGAATTCAAATTCAAATTTATTATTGTGCTTTAAACTCTAAGCCTAGTAAATTACAAGCAAAGAACAAATGCAGAAAAATTGTAATTCAAATAAGTTAAGAACAATAAAACACATGAAAAGTATAAAAATAGACTTGGTAAAAGGCAAGTAAAACCTGAAAAATATCTGTAATATACAATTAAACAAAAGATGTACATTCTCGAAAGAGCAAGAATGAAAAGGTACATTTTAAGGGATCTCTTGAAGACAACAAAAGTTGGGGACCCCTACAGCCACTGGGACAATAGATTCCAAGTATGCAGGGCCTGATAAGCCAATGAAATGAATTCGTAATTTGATACTGCAATCCGTTAGCAGCCTTTTAGTGGTAGAGTGAAGGGAATGGGCCTGTTACTAGGTGAATATCATCTCTTTGCAAAACGAAAAAGCCAAGATGTGTAGAATAAAAAACACCAGCATGACCATCTTCATCACAGCACTTGAACTTTTATTAGGCAGCTAGCGCAGACTCTGAAGCATGGAGTAACATTTTGGTAACATGGATTATTAGTAAGCATGAACTACAGTTCTGCACTAAGTATACTTGTTCACATTTAATGCCCTAAATAAAGGATGTTGCAGTATTCCAAGCATGAGGAGACCACGTCATGGACAACCAGAGAAAGTTCCTCAGGAGTAGCAGGTGCTTGATCCTGGTGATATTCCTTATATGGTAACAAGGCAGCAGCTGACCCACTACACTCCTCAGCTCCCACCCACATGATGACCATTACATCACACCAATGTTCAGTGCCTCGCACATGTATGTACTGTACCACACCACTGTTCACTCCCCCAACATAGTGACCAATGTCCCATAGCACCGTATAGTGCCCTGACACTCTGACTACTGCACCAAGCACTGCTTAGCCCCTCCCCCAACATTGTCACTACTGTACGTTCTGCAATGTCCACACACCCTGTGTCTATTGTACCACACCACTGCTCAGTCTTCCAGGAACTGTGACTACTGTACAATAGTACTGTTCAGTTCCCTGACACTATGACTACTGCACAATGTCAAGGAACACTGACACTGTGACTACTGTACCCCAGCATGGCTCGGTTCCCCAACATTGTGACTATTGTAACACAGTTCTGCAATCAATATCCGCACACTCTTTGTCTATTGTACCACATCATTGCTCAGTATCACAGGCACTGTGACTACCGTACCATAGTACTGCTCAGTTCCCTAACACTGTGGCTACTGCACTCCAGTACTGCTCGGTTCCCCAACACTGTGACTACTGTACCACAGTGCTGCTAAATCCCAAACACTGTGTCTGTTGTAGCAGTGCACTGCTCAGTACCCCCAACACTGTAACTAGTGCACCCCAGTACTGCTGAGTCACACAAGACTGTGATTATAGTACAGCAGCACTACTCAGTCCCCCGACACTATGACTACTGTACCACAGCATTGCTCAGTCCCTGACACTATGAGTACTGCACCCCAGTATTGCTCAGTTCCCCCAACCCTGACAATATGACTACTGTACCATAGTATTGCTCAGTCCCCTGACACTATGAGTACTGCACACCAGTACTGCTTAGCCCTCAACAGTGTGACTACTGTACAATAGTACTGCTCCATCCCCCTGATACTTTGACTGCTGTACCCCAGCACTGCTCAGTCCCCTGATGGTGTGATTACTGTACCACAGCATTGTTCTCTCCCCCAGCAGTGTGACTACTGTACCATAGTAATGATAAGTCCCCCCACGGTGTGACTACTGTACTACAGTACTACTCAGTCTGTCCAACAGTGTGACTACTGTACCACAGCACTGCTCATTCCCCTGACAGTGTGACTACTGTACCATAGTACTACTGATCAGTCCCCTGATGGTGTGACTACTGTATCATAATACTGATCAGTCCTCCTGATACTTTGACTACTATACTCCAGCACTGCTGAATCCCCTGACAGTGTGACTACTATAGCATAGTACTGCTTAGTCCCACCAACACTTTGACTGCCATGCAGTAGTACTGATGGGTCCACACACACTGTAACCACTGTACCAGAGCACTGCTCTGTCTCCCCAATACTGTGATTACTGTACCCCACCACTTCTCAGCTCCACCCCCCACCAGTATGACTACCTTACCACAGTAGTATTTATTTCCATTCACACTGTCAGTTCTCTATCACAGTACTTCTCAGTTTACCCCACACTGTGAATACTGTACCATAGAGATAGCATTGATCACTCCACCCCCTCCCCACTGGATTATGAGAGGAATTGAACTGTGGAAGCCATCAACAGAACCCAATCAAGAAGGTAAGAGAGGGGCAATCAGCTATTTCACACTCTGTACCTAACCCTCTACCTATTCTACTTGTGTTTAGAGCTGTTCAAGCTTTTCTCTTGTACCTTATTTGTGTGGGATGTATTTAAACGGCTCTGTCAGATTATCCCCTTATGTCCTCTTTTCCCTGATGGCTACAGTGAAGTTCTATAATCTCTTAACTTGGACAAATGTGATGCAGACAGATCAAGCAGGCTGTTTATAATCCAAATATCTTTTAAAAATGTAGATATATGAAAACACATTTAAACCTGGAAAAACAAAAGCTATCCCACTATCCCCCAAGGTTTAAAATATTTATTGAGGAAGGTTTTTCATTTATCAGATTTCATGGTGAAAAGAAAAATGATAAACTTCTCAAACTATATTACTCTAGGTATAATGTTAGACAAGGATGTGACATTTGAATCACAGGTCTACCCATTTCCAGTTTTTCTTATCTTGTTAATGAGGCGCACATCTGACATCTTCTTAACCTCAGAGAATTTGGCCAGCTTAGTATATGTGTGTGTGTGTGTGTGTGTGTGTGTGTGTGTGTGTGTGTGTGTGTGTGTGTGTGTATATATATATATATATATATATATATATATATATATATATATATCTATATATATATAAATAAAACCAAATAAAACATAAAAAAGAACTTGGTGGCACTGCTCGAGACCAAAAACAACCTGACGAAAATAATCACAGCACTAAAATTTTAATGCTTTTGTTCCCATTTATTCATATGGAACTTTATCAGGAAAAAAGACATTTTCACTACAAAGCATATTTATATCCATTTCAACCATAACATCCAATAGCACAGACCATCTAATTAAATAATTAGCTGAATCAGTTACCTAAATGTATCAGTTAAGTAGCACAATTAAACAAATAGTCCACTTACAAAAAAAACTTAACTTACAATAAATAACCTTTTTGTTGAATGAATAATAAAAACATCTAATAATATAAAATACCTATAAAATTCTATATATATATATATATATATATATATATATATATATATATATATATATATATATATATATTTCTGACTGGTCCTTTATAATGTTTGCAGTCAAGTATCTCAGAAGATCATAGCTGAAAGAAAATAAAACAAGAAAATTGCTTACAGGAAGAAACAGACACAGGTACATTTGTCCTGTAGTTAGGGAACTACAAAAGCTTTCATTTTTGGGACATTAACTTTCTAAGTAAGACTTTTATCTTTAAATTCTGCATAAGACAGTACCACTTTCTTTGCAAGATTTATCTTTTTCCTGTTTGTGGGAACTCTTTGATCAACTAATGAACATTTTTGCATCTTCCCAGATCCAGGCAACATAACTCAGAAGACAGGTAATCCTTAGTGGCACCCCACTTTCATGGTGGACTTCCTTACCAAAACACACCAGAAATATGCCATTGGATGATGTTATCAAAAAGGTTCTGAACTATTTCTTATTTTGTCTGATGCTAACAAATGGCTATTCGACTCCATTACGTAATTGCTCTGTCCTTACATTATAGATATGCATGCTTGACATCTAGGAATACTGCTGGTCTAATCATATTTTTCTCTTGGTGTTTTTGCTTTTCATGCATGCTGGCTGTCAGGCCTTCTGTAACTGATTATATATATTTGTTCCTCACTGGGTGAGAGATGATTGCAGAAAATTGTCATCCAGGCAACCATCAAAAATGTTCATACCCTAGGTTCTCAGTCCCCAAGGCAGCATAAACATAATGAAGCCTCACAATACTGACCATTGGACATGCTTGCTCCACAAAGTGTGAGAGGACAATGACAAAATCAAGCAGAATGCTGGGATGTATCCTCGGAGAATAGATTGCAGAAGCAAGTAGTCAGAATATTTGTTGGTTCATCCAGTGCCTTGGGCCAGTATTGTGAACCAGTGCCCCCACCACCTCAGCTGATCAGTATATTGTAAGTGATTGGCTTATTACAGTTAAATCTATACCCTACCCCCAACAAGAGCAAAATGGATGTTCCGTCTCATGGCTCACCATCCGGGTGGCCAGATGAATGACACACACCCCCATCCTCCTTCCTGCTCCAGCCATTCAGGTCCTGTTTTTGAGTCCTGCCCATTTTATTAAAAATAATAATAATACTTAATTATTTTAAACATTAACAACCAGTTGCTACAGTTTATAGCCTGCCTGCACACAGCACTATGCTGCTCATGTTTTAGTTGAATGAAATAAATACATTTCTTTTTAAACTGTAGTAAACTGCTTGCTACAAATGTAACAAACAATTGCTACAGTTTATACCCTGCATGAGCACTAGAGCACACAGGGTTTAGATAAAAAATACCTTTAAACTGAAGCAAACTGCTTGTTACAATGTAGCAAGCAGTTTGCTACAGTTGAGATCAAACACAGAGTGCTACAGCAGTCAGTCTGACCATAAATGTATTACTGGCTTTTCAAAGTCGGTATTGAATTAAAGAGAAATTGGAATTGGCTGATCGCATCTCCAAATACTTTGCACCCAGGGTAGTTACCCTTCTCACATTGCCCTAGCTATGCTACTGCAAAGATTAATGCATCCATTCTGCAGGGCCTAGTGCAGACAACACCTTGAGTATTGCTAGCAGTTTTGGAGGATCTAAAAAGAAAAAGACAACAGTCTGTTGGAAGATTTCTTTAACAAGGCTACAAGAAAGTTCCATGAGTTGAAGAGGAAGGTATATTTTATTTATTTATCGTTTGTTGACTAGTTTAGTTCTATTTGGTTTGTAGGCCCTTTTCAGGGGAAACCTTAGGTGGCATTTGTACTTCTAGGAGGTATTTGACCAGGGCAGTAGAGAATTTCCCCCTACTCTTTTTTGATAAGTACTGTGGGATATTTTACATGTACCTGAGATACCATCAACTCAAACAGATGAAACTTCTGTTTAATGTTTCATCCAAAGGATAGCACACTCTGGACTGCACACCCCTTTAATGCTGCATTGCAGTTACAGCCATCTGATCAACTGTAGTGTGAATAAAACCCACAGACTGCTAGTCTACTAACACCAAAGATGAGTGCACTACCTATTGAGCTACTGACACTATGATGACCAGATGTTGTAAGATCTAGAGAAAAGAAGATAGAAAGGAGTATGATATCGGTGCACAAGATCGTATCAGAGAGACATGAAGGAATCATTCTACACAGAAAGAACAGACGAAGATGGAGCTGACATAGACAGCAGGTTATAGAGAGTAACTGCTCTCTCCAGCATTGATCCATAACACAGGTTAGAAAGGATCATGAACAAGAGATACAATTATGTAAACAATTAAAACAATGGTTAATTACATATGCTAGATTCTGGACAGTGCATATTAATGATACAAAGCACTGCACAATTTTAGATTGCACATATAAGGCCTATCAGGCATAGTAAAAAGCTAAATAAACTAGTAATAAACCCCAGTGTTACCCGCTGTATTGATACCTGTCTCACAGATAGAATGCAGGAAATCAAAATAGGTGAAGTTACTGCCACAAAGAAACCAGTCACCAGTGAAATACCCCAGTGATCTGTGCTGAGACCTCTCCTGTTTGGCATCCACTTTCCTAAAGTAAAAGCCAATACCAAAGGGCTGTGGCTGACTAAATCTGCATGACTGCAAGCTAGGAGCAGTCATTGAATCCTCAAATGATTTAGCCATCCTGCAGGAAGGTTTGTTACAAATAAATAACTGGTGCCAAAATCATGGATTGAAACTAAATGCCAAAAAATGCACTACTGTATCCTTTAGGTAGTCATTTGCCCCAGGGAACTACCACATTTATCATATGCACCTAAGAGTTGACCTAGTTGTCTGGGATTTGAGAACTTATATGAACAGTAGTCTATCTTTTGACCAGCATGTGTTCCATTGTTGCAAGTAAGTCCTTTAATATTGCACAGCTTATAAACAAAGGGCTTGTGTCTACATCTAAGGATGCCATTGTCCTCCTCTCTCATTAGGCTAGTCATTATTTATAATGTACCCTTTGACATGTATCTGCTCAGATGCATACAACAATTGGAATGCCCACAGAGGTACCGTAAGAAAAGGATACAAGGCCTAAACAACATATCCTTCATGGACTGACTCAAAGGCCTGTCACTATACTCAGTATCCTACAGACTGGTATACAAGGCATCCTCTGACTCAGTACTGATGGATTTACTGCACATTAGCAATTCACATGGCATCAGAAATAAATGGTCTAGGGATCTAATCCTCTTCTTCTACATCAACAGAATGGTTTGGAGGGGTAGGTATATCCCACAGAGGATATCGCTACTCTGAAACAGACTCCCCATTCACATAAAACAACATTTATCCCTATTCAGTTCAAGTGCAACTGGGATCTGTGGATGAGAAACAGAATATTTACTGCAGGACTGCCCCCCCCCCCCTGTACACCTAATGGACAGAGGCAGCTCCTAAATGCTTTATTCCATGCATGAGTTCCCTCAAATTATCTATGGTATGCTCCCAGTTATTCTCATTAGGGGTAATATATAGTATGGGATTGGTAAGGCCAGGCCAATTTCTAACCAAATAAGATATTAATTTGAGTGCAAAAAGGGAAATTGTCTAGGTTTAAAATGGCCCACAAAGGCAGCTAGCCTAGTACTTATCAATGACCCTATGAACTTAGGTAATATAGCATTTATTACTCATTGTTTATGTGGGGAGAGTCTGCTGCCGATAGGTAAGGTGAGTGGAAGGCAGGATACTATAGATGTTTTGTGGATAACTGATGCAGTGCTACAGTATGCAGTTCAATCACTCAGATAGTTTAGTGCATAAATTATGAATATTTTGTAGTCTTTAAGTCTCCTAAAGATGTATTTCCTATATTTTTAACAATGTTGAAAAGAAGTGATCACTACAGTGCACTTGTTTATTGGTCATCTAAAGATGAGAGCATCATTATTGTGTGACCATAGACTGTATTGGGTGGTGGTGTGTGTTAATCATCCAGGTAACTGTGTGAAGGAGTGTAATTTAATGTCTGAAAGAAGATTTTCATGTTTTTATATCAAAGTGTAGAGTGGTATTCATAACATAGGACCAAGTTGTTAAACCTGCAAATTTTGTTGGATATTTTCCATAGAAAGGTGAGGGCTTTGAAGCAGAAATTTAAACACACATGCATGTGTGTCAACGCGCGTGTGCACACACACGCACACACACACACACACACACACACACACACACACACACACACACACACACACACACACACACACACATTGTCTGTGTAGACCATCAATTCCAAGTTTGATAAACCTCAGGGAAAGGGGGACTGTCCCTGCAGTGACCACTGGTCAGTTTTAATGAACAGTGAATTATTGCACAGTAATCACAAAACTGGATGCTTCCCATGTATTTCAAATATGGTAGTTTATATTATTTTGCAAAGAGTCTGAGAGTTTAAACATTAGGTGACAAACTCCTCTTTCCTCAAATTGGATAGATCTGAAGACTACTGTTTAGACTTAATTATAGGCTTGTGTCTGCATTAAGGCAGTTCCAGGCCAATCCCTTCCACCTGCTCTGTTCTGCTTGTATTCTCAAACCCAGTGCATCTGTTTTTGTCTGCCCCGTATGTTAATGTGACAATATAATTATTTTCCTCTCCTCATTTATTGGCTGTTGTCAGTAAGCTCATAAGTATAATTTTGTGAAGTCTTTCCTCTTATACCATTCATTATTTATACTGATAAATTAGTGAGTTTTTCCTATAATTAGTTTACTGGTTCCTTCTGGTGACATAAGCAGGTATCCAGGCTAGTTGTTTGTGCTATTTGCTACAGAGGCTAAATTCAAGTGTTTTGCTATTGGCTGGTGTGCTCTACTGAGCTGCCCATCATGCATTGGTGCACCTGACTGCACTGAAGACACAGGCATTTAGAGCCTTAAGTTTCTCTGTACAGCGTCTCCCCCAATTTGTATTGTGCTTTACATATTCAGTAGTTGTACAAAGAGGCTCTAGTCCATGCTAGGTTGCATGTTGTTCTCTGTGTGTAGACTCTGCTTGATTTAGACAAGTAGCATCTCCAGTACATCAACTCCAAACCCCCAAGCACAATGCTCTCTTTTAGCCAACATTAGTAAACACCTGGAACAGTGGATTTGCATTTTCCAACTGTAGCCACCCTGGTTGAAATGGGTAGCTGAAGACAATGTAGCAATTGCTTCATGTTTACTTCAGACACAGTGGTGAGAGATGTAGTTATAGGATGTTATTGGAGGCAAAGTTCTCCAAAAAGCCACAACAAATAAGTAGGTTGTTAATGTCACCCAGCACAACATTAAAAAAGCACACACAGCTCAGAAAAAATACATAGATCTACATATACTGAGGCTTTTAAATGCAATCTACCTAAACCACAAACGTGTCCTAAATGTAACCTAAGAAACAAGTACACTCAATAACCACACAAACACATAATGCAGGCCACACCCACTATCAAACATAAAACCAAGAGTCACGCTGTCTCAAGTCAAAAGCCTATAAGACAAACCTTTACATAATCCAAGGTTTTAGTCATAGGGAACTCTATAGTGAGACGCACAATGCACCACTTACCAGGCTATCCAAAGAGGAGATTGTGGTCAGTGAATTATCTGGCACCAGGATTCGCCACATCACACAAGCACCCCGAGTTCTTCCACTAAAGTACACATAGGATACAGTCTTAGTACACATGGGTGTAAATGACTTGAGATCTACCTCTCTAGACTATATGAAGAGAGACATGATAAAACTCTTGAAATATGTGCCTGAGGCTGGAATGAATATAGCTGTGAGCAGCATTCTACTATCACCAATAATGATGCCACAATACAAACAAATGATTATTGATTTCAACAAGTGTCTTAGCTTTTGATGTCATTCAAAGGGGCTACAATATATATCAGTCTTGGAGGAGATAATAGATAGTCCTACCTGCTTTGCCAGGAATGGCCTCCAGCTATTCCTCCAAGGTTTCTGTGTATTGGCTAAATTAATGTCCACCTTACAGCACCTTTTTTAAACAATGTTAGTCTTCTAAAGCTTCCAACATGGCTAAACAGAATCTTGATAATATAAAGGTATTGCTGCTTAATGCTGAGAGCCTTATCAAAAAATTATCCACTCCCTGCAAGCACTCCTTACCATGGAAAACACTGTTGTATGCATCATTGAAAACACTCCATCAATCTGTCAATGCCTGTCACATGTTCAGGCCCACAGCATTAGACGAAAGAAATAAAGGTGATGGTGTTTCCATATTCTTGAAAAACACTTTATCTCCAGATTCATTAGACAAGCTAATGACCTGAAACTCCCCCATGCCCAACTTACTATTAACAAACCCCCCTTATCATATCATACCTAACTATAGGAGCCCCTTTACATCCCACTCAGACCATATATCCTACCTAACTAGTATGGCGTCCCTGTGTATTAAGCCAAACACTACTGTCCTAGGAGACTTCAGCTATCCCTACATAAACTGGGAGACTTACACATCCTCAAAATGCTTGCCCAGGGATTTCTGGACTTCATCAATGCAAATACACTGAACCCGTTAGTCCTCACTCCTACCAGGTGTGATAAAATCCTGGATTTGGTCCTTACCAATATGGAGCAGCTTTGCTGCCCACCAATTATTACCTCTTCCATGTTCAGATTAGATCACTGGTCAATAATATTCAGCATAAGACTGAAGCATGAAGCATCTTTCAGTACCTCAGTATTCTGAGACTATGCAAAGGCTAATCTGTTAAACTGAGTGATGAACTGGCTAAATTTAAAAGCCCCTTCCATCTTGATGACCCCTCTGCTTATGCAGAATCCTTCACTGCCAAATTCTATGCACATGTAAATAATTGCATAGATGCATTTAGCCTCCTCTGAAATAACTACAATGCCAAATTCAAAAATAAACCTCTGCTGTGAAACCCAGATATGAACAGACTCTATAATAAAAGAAAAACGTCATTGCACACATAAATAAATGTAACTGTCAAGATGCCAAATAAGCTCTTCCCAAACTAAACAAGGAGCTCTGGATGCTGATCACATCAACCAAAGTCAGATATGAGGTAAAAACAGCTGCCCAGGCAAAGGATAACCAGAAAGCCTTCTTTAATTATTCTAGAAATCTCAGAAACAATGCCAAGTGCTGCAGAGAGCTGATAGTAAATTATATCACATACTCAGACCCAGAGCAGACAGCCAATCTACTACCTGACAAATATAGCTCATGTTTCACCTTTCTCTCTCCTCCAATAGTCTCAGATCACATACACATACCTACATCTTCCCCTCAAATCTTCCAAGAACAAGTACTCAAGGTGCTATCTAAAGCCAAGAACACTATGTCTTTAGGGCCAAATAACATAATAGGCTGCCTATCGGTCAACTAGAAGCATGACTTGCCTGATCCCTTACAGAAGCTATAAAATATCAGCCTCAAAACAGTCTTCTTGACATATTAATGCAGGACAGCAACAGTCATTCGCTTGAACAAAGGCGTGGCTTCAGCAGACCTGGGTAATTATAGATCCATATGCCTGACCAGTCTCATTTGTAAGGCTATAGAAAGGATCATAATAGACTTAATAAATAAGGATCTAGGCAACCTATGGACTCCTGACCTAACCCAGTTCACATTTGTCAAGGGCAGGTCATGTCTATCTAACCTGGTCGACTCCTTTGAAAGTTACTTAAGCAATGGACAATCCTTATGTAACTCATTGGATAGCAAATTAGCAAACACAAATAGAACACAGGAAGTTAGAGTGGGCAGCTCTTTCTTCTCAAAAAGACCTATTCCTAGCAGTGTACCCCAGAGTTCAGTCTATGGGCCCCTCCTCTTAGGCACTCCACTTCTCAGAGGTCAGAACTTTATTTTAAGTGTCTGTAACTGACTGCAGATGACTGTAAAGTTGGTGCCGTTATAGCCTTACCAGCAGGCACTAAGATCCTCCAAGAGAGCCTGCCCCAAACAAGTATCTAGTGTCAAAACCATGGACTAAAACTAAATGCTAAGAAGTATATAATTGTATCCTTCAGCAAGCATGATTCATCTTGTAACTATCTAAGTGACAACACACCCCTGAAAAGTGATCCATAGTTAGGGATCTGGGAACCTATGTTGGCAGTGAGCTGTTCTTTCACCACCTTGTATCCACTGCTGTAAGGAAGTACTTTTTCATCACACAACGTATGTCTAAAGGTATTGCATGTAGTTCCAGAGATGTAATCTTTCCACCAGACTCAGCACTCATTAGACAAGTCATTGAATATAATGCCCCTTTCTGTATATACAAGTTCAAACTCTTGCCAAAACTAGAAGAACCACAATGCTTTCTAAGTAAAATGTTCAAGCTGCTAAATCATAGAACTATGCAGACCATCTCAAAGCCTTGCCATTTTTCAGTATCATACAGGCTACTGAGAGGTGACCTCCACCTCTCATATAGAGTTTCAACAGACCCTATTCTACCATACCTATTACACTTTCATAAGTCCAATGTTATCGTAAACACCAGTTTAAGAAATCTCATTTTGTTTTGCAAAACAAATAGAACATGTTGGAGGATAGGCATTTATCACAGAGAACACCACTTCTATGGAACCTCCTTCCACTCCACACAAAACGGAGTACTTCTCTTACTCTATTCAGACATAATTTGAATAAAAGGATGGGTAACCACAAATTCACCCTAGTCTACCCATGCCTCTCATGGCTAGGGGAAGCATGCAGATGTCCTAACATATTCTTGTTCGGCCCACCCCTGGGTTATTCATATGCAAAACATAAGAGTTAGGCTTGGCTTCTTAAGATACTCACAGATCAATAGCCTATTAAGTACCCATGAACTAATGCTCACAGTACTGCATTCAGGCTGTACAGTTCAAGTTAACAAAAGAACAAGTGGTATTGAGTTGTTTTTTTGGGGGGTTTTTTTTATGAATTTGGTGGAATTTTGAAGTGGTATTTTATTCTACCATTGGAAGGAAGAGTCAGTTCAGCAAATTTTAATCACCAGTTAAGTATTACAGATTTTTTCATTCTGTAATAGTCCTCCTAATATTGCACCAGATTCATGCTACTCAAAACTCTAGTCAGTTATTCACACAGATAGGCAGGCAGACAGGCATACACACACGCACATGCACACAAACATAAACACACATCACAAGCAGTCCACATATTAACATACACACACAGCCAAATCCAGCATTACACAGCCTACGGCCTGCTGACATGGGGAAGCCCACATTAAATTAATTTTAAAAAGTAAAACTTTTCTCTGTTGCATAATTAAAAAAGAAGCAAAGTGTTTTCCCTCATGTCGGCCTCTGAGGTGTTGTCTTTGCATGTGTCTTTTCCAGCCAATGCAGTCTCACAGAATAATCTGTGAGAATTGAACAGCAGATCAGACTTGGGAGCTTTACTAATGAGTGAACAACTTGTTGCTGATGGGTATCTTGATTTCCAAGCAGTAACAGAAGGAATACGAAGCAACACTGGATAACTGTCTCAGGGAACTTGCAGTATGGATGATTCTTGTAGCAGAACATAGAACTTGAGTACTGTGAGCAGTGATGTGATTTCCAAGCTGGGGTAGTGTGTGTGTGTGTGTGTGTGTGTGTAATGCCCTATTGAGAGGGCTGGTTATTTAATTAGCTTCTCAAACTCAAACCCTGTACCTTCCCTTTAAGAAACAAGAGTCAGTCCTCTACACCAGCTGGTAGACCCTTACAAATAGATTGTCATTAGAGCTCATTGAAATGTTCTGAAATGGGTACTTTTGTCATTTATTAGTTCATACATTTTGTTTCACTACAATGAAAAAAATGTACAAAACTACAGATTTAAAATGCACTCTAATAAATGTTTCTGTATTTAACAAGAAATACATTCAATCTGGAAGGTGAATCAAATAACACATGCATTTCTGCATGGTCCTAAAATGTATGTATGGGGCCCATGTTTTGAAAACAACCCAGGGATCAATGTACACTTAATCTGCCACTGACCAGCTGCATTTGCAGTGACTGACAGTTTCAAATGAAGAGAAGTTAGTGTTTGTATTATAGATGTTGTGCAACAGGTAGCATACTCACCTCTGGTACAGAAGGCCATGGGTTCTTCTCCCACACCATCTAAATGGATTGCTGACACTACAGTACAGTATAAGGGAGGTGCTGTAGCTGTACCCCAGTGTGTGCTGTCCCTGAGATGAGATGTTAAATTGAGCCCCCATCTGCCTGTATTGCTGGTAGGTGCTGTGAGATGCATTTTCAATGAACGTGAATTTAAAAGGAAGACAAATTAACTGCTGTTCATTTATTTATTTTATTTATTTTATTTTACATTTGTTGACCGGGCTAGTCTGGCTGGATACATGTCCATTTTCAGCAGAGGCCCGAGGAGAAAAGCTCCACTATATACTGATACATTACATAAAATCAATTACTATAAGATACAGCTTATAAGGATCTAAGAACTAATTGAAAGCAGATATTAACAATACAGAAGCATTTGTACAGAAGTGTACAGTTCATAAATTACATCATTTTACAGAAAATGTCTAATACTTAAAATACTAAATACTGTAAAGAATTCCTAATCCCATATTGTTACAAAAAGCAGGAGTAGTAATTTAGTAAGGACAGAAAAGGTAGCACAATACAAAGGTTTATAACAGGGAGGATAGTGGGAGGAGAGGGAAAGGGAAGAGAGTAGTAGATATGGGGATAGAGGAGTCCAAGTGCAGAGGCTAGTCTAGGTAGGATCTGAAGAGATAGGTTAAAAATCATGCTAAATCTGTTTTCAATGTGCAGCTGTTTTGTTTAGCAAATGGCCATCAGTTTTTGTGCTATGAAATTTGAAAGCAGAGTTAGAAGTGCAAAAGGTAGCATAACTTGCCTTTGGTGTAGAAGGCTGTGGGATCTACTCCCACACCATGTAGATAGATAGATTGCAGACATTTCAGTACAATTTAAGGGGGGTGCTGCACAACTGAGTATATCATCCTTCAGATGAGATGTTAAACCAAAGCCCCATCTTCCTGCATTGATGGTAGCTACTGTGAGATCTTTAAATCCACCTAAGCTATTGATCATAGCATCATAGGATCATAGGAGATTACAAGGCTATTGACCCAGAGGTCATTTTAAGCCTAGCCATTTCATCCTAATGTAATACTATGAAAATGCT